>NW_022587656.1:210403-211163 GCF_003331165.1 Xiphophorus hellerii | reverse complement strand
GGAGGAGCTGCAGCCGAAGGCGGGGCTAGGCCCACCCAGGCGTTTTGCACAGCTGAATGGTTGCCATGGAGATTATGAAGGAACCATGGCAACAATCCAGGTATGTTTTTGATGAAGGAATAAATTTATAATATGATGTAAAGGTAAAAATATATAGATATAAGCAACTACATCATTGCTAAAATATAAATATAAAAAAGCTAAAAGAATGTGTAGGCAGAATAAGACAGAAACAGAGTAAGTGCTATAACAACCAATAATATGCTGTATGCTATGGCTAGTATGATAAAACACATGAAATTTTGTTTAGCAATTTTGGCAAAGAAAAATCACTTTTGGAAAAGAAAGACTTAGCCTATTACTTCAGAACAGTGACGATGTCACTTTGCGTATTGACAGCTTCTTTTTAGCGCTGTCCATATAAAAAGAACAAAAAATTAAGTAACATTTTTCATGAAAATTACCAATTGCTTATTTTTGGTACATATTTATGTAAACACAAAAAAATGCAGACAGAAAATGTAAGAGAGACTTGGAACAAGTGTCCTTTTGTAGCCAATGTATCGTTTGTATTTGTGCATAATACAATACTATATATATAAATACTTACATTGTTGAACAATATTAGGTCAGATAAAGTGAGTAACAGCACCCATCAGAAAAATGTTCATTTTTTCACTTACATGGATGACATCTTCTACCTAAGCATTTCTGCTGTCCAACTATTCCTACCAACACAAGTTAGTATCATCAATTAAGG
>NW_022587656.1:171211-210283 GCF_003331165.1 Xiphophorus hellerii | reverse complement strand
TTTCACCATTTCACAGAAAATCAATTCACAAAAATGAAATCTGAGAGCTGATTTCTGAGTTTTGAAGTTCCCATAATTTCTTGATATGTTAGTTGTCTATGCTCTAAAACCATAAAGCTGTTCAAGTTACAAAAAGTGGAACAAATTGTTTTCAGCTCATGTTCATGAGGTAAAAATGCACAAACAGGAAACAAAGTCATTGAATTAAAGTCATACATCAAATTTCATCAACAATATTTTAATATGTAGCTTCAAACAACCATGAACCAGATAAATCAGTGAAAATGTATGTTGAACATCTTTGGTATTTTCTTTGTTTCAGCACCGTCAGTATTTATTGTGAACATTGCAGTCGAATACATCCATTTATCTTCACGTTTCTGGAAGAAAAATTAAAAAAAACATTAAAACTCACTTGTGGCAGAAAATATGCATCAAAATATTTGATAACTGTTTTATCTATACTCACCCAATTCCTGCTTTGAGAGTTTTTATTCAGGTTAGTAGCTAGATAGTAAAATAAAAATGTTAAGTGAAGATCAAAAACTTTCCTATTTATAAAGTATTTTAAGTATTTGGTATTACCTTGAAAATGGTCGCATTTGTTTGTGTTGATGAAGCATATGAGAAAGGTTATAACTATCAGACTCAGGGCTAAAAGAAAGCAGAGTTGGAAAATGACTGCGATGGCCTCCACTGACCACAGACTCGATTCTGTAATGTTATTGGGACAACAAAAAAAGTAATATTAAAGATAACATTTTAACCTGGATTTGCTGAGAGTTGACTTGGGGACTAATTTGACACATTTTTAATTTAATAATTAATTATATAAAATTATACCTTTATTCAGGCTGGTTCCATTTCCAAATAGTATCTCTCCACATGTGGCCACAGCACAGTAATAAGTGGCAGCTTCAGATGATTTGACAACTTTAGTGAAATTATAACTACATTTCTTCTGATTGTTTGACGTCTTTTCACAGTTTTTAGGTATTTTTCCCTCAGCGAAGATGAAATCTGGATGGGACGTGTCTGATATGGCTCTGAACCAGAACATACTGGGTTCTCCTGAGCAGGTTGTGTTTACAGAGTCAGAGAGAACCGAACACTGCAGAGTCTCTGACGTCTGTTTCACTGGCGTGGAATCAGAAACTGCTGGCTCCTGAACAACAGTGAAGCTCGAAGTCCGTCTGAGGATTTTCTATGAAGAAATGAAAGAACATCACAACTTAAAAAAAGAGCTTTGACATTTTGATTTAAACTAAAAGGTGTATTGAAGATATACATTTTTTGTCTTTGTTTTGATGTTTTATTAAAAACAGAGCAAAGTTTTTAACACTCTTAACATATATGTAGGTCAAAGTTATATCTAAAGCTATGCCCAAAGGAAATACTCTTTGCAAATGAATATTAAAATATTTTTTTATTTTTGAAAATGTGGCATCTGTATCTCAAAAGACAAATATTTTATAATAGTTATGTTTTATTTACATTTTATTTTGAGAACTGACATGGGAAAATATTTGTACCCTTATTAACAACTAATGGGACGAGTAATCTTTATTGGCATTGCATTTATGAAATGCTCACCACATTTTGCATGTTTCCACCAGTATTTTTATGATTTATTGCTGGAGATGAGATCTTTGAGGCTAAAAGCTTCCAGGCCTCAATCTTAATCTTTAGCTTCCCTCCACACATTTTCTGTTCAATTCGGGTTAAGATTCTTTGCAGTTCCACTCTAAAATGTTAAAATTAATTCCAAAGGCAGAGTAAAATATTACTTTAACTTGGTTACAACCACCCTGTATGAACAACATTAGCCTTAACTACATGGAATTCTGTTTGTTTTTCGGAAACAATTTATTTTTATAAAGTCTTTCTTGTCACACTTCTGGTTACATTGGTTGAAAATAATTAAAGACAGAAAAATAATTTAATTTTTTTCACAAACTGTTAGTGAATATCAGAGCACTTTAAAAATGCACATTTCATAAGTCAGAAAAATCAACATTGAGGAAATACTTGACATATAATTCTATTTTACAAATCCAAAATTCTTATATTTAAACATGTTTAGTTAATAGTTAATTTAGTAAATATTTAAATTATATTCTGCTAATAATATTTTAACACTCTTTCAATCAAGAATGTGTTCCACTATATTATCTGACAAATGTGGACAAAGGAAAAATTTTAAAAATAATCCTTCCAGAGACATTTCAGACATCTTATAACCAAATGCCAGTTCTGGGTATGAAAAAAGACCAAGCATATTTACCTCTTAATGACAAATAGATCCCAGTCCAAGTAGATTCAGTCCAGTCCATATATGCACAATGGTACATTCCCTCATCTTGTTCTACTGTTGACGAAATGATCAGATTGCTGATGTTGCCAATATATGTTATGTGGAATCTTGATTTTGAGAATCCCGGGCCGTAGGTGGGCGTTGTACTTGTACTTTTACGCATCATTGCAATTAACATCAGAGTATTTCCTGCACTTTGCTTGTACCAGTGAACCCATGTCACAGTTTCAAATTTCTCAGTCATTACGCATTTCAAAGTCACAGGTTCCCCGAGCTGGACTGTGACCACAGGAACTAAAGTATCTGCAGTAAAAAGAAGAAAAGATAAAAGCGTTAAATGATAAAGATCAGTTTAAAAAAGAAAAAAACTGCTTGCAGATAAAAGGTTTTTTTAAATTATTTTTTTCTGCTTTTAAATCTACTTACATCCTTGATGAAGAAGGAACAGTACAAGCCATAGCAGAGTCATGTTGCTACTGTCTTCATAAGGACACATAAAGCTTAAGAAACTGAGGGAGGTGTGGTCGTTCAGACTGTCAAATGCATCTGATTGGCTAAGAAAGAATATACACTCACGGGAATTTGCTGCCACAACAAGGCTTATTTTCAGTGTGCAAAACAATTTTATTTGAAGCAAATAGACAAGTCATCACCTTTTCTTTTAAGACCGCTATATCACAGATTTTATACAAGACATTATACTCATCTAGCAAAGGCACAAGATGAATCCTCATATGTCAGGTAGCCTTGATCCAGCACCACCCGGTCAGAGCTTTGTCTTTATCAATGAGCGTTATAATAGTAAAAATAATAAATATGTTACACTTATACTTCAGCAATGCCAATTTTAATCCGCAGTAATTACATTGCAAAACATAATTCCAGCACATCATTACATTATGGCACATCATGGTCATGGTCTAACGTCTGGAAAACATGTCTGCTGCTATGTTCCACAAATTCTGCGGGCAAAAGATGTCTGAGTGGGACAGATTTGAACTTCTACTATTTAAAAGTAGAAGTTCTAGCTCAGGTTATAAGAGGAAATAATATTAGCTACCATAACTATGCAGATGACACACAGCTCTACATTACGATGTCACCAGGTGACTCAGAGCCCATCCAATCACTGAACAGATGCTTAGAGCAGATAAATGTGTGGATGTGCCAAAACTTTCTCCAGCTGAACAGAAACAAAACTGAAGTTATTATTTTTGGACCTAAAGAGAAACGATCTAGAGTTATAGATCTAGAGTCAATGCACAGCTTCAGCTATTACAACTAAACACCAGCGATCAGGCCCAAAACCTGGGAGTAGTGATGGACTCTGACCTGAACCTCCAGAGCCACATAAAGACAGTTACAAAGTCGGCCTTCTATCACCTGAAGAACATTTCCAGGATTAAAGGACTAATGTCTCAGCCAGATCTAGAGAAACTCATCCATGCGTTCATCTTCAGTCGTATTGATTATTGCAACAGCGTCTTCACAGGTCTGTCCAACAAATCAATCAAACAGCTGCAGCTGATCCAGAATGCTGCTGCTTGCATTCTCACTAAAACCAGGAAGATAGAGCACATAACACCAGTTTTAAAGTCCCTCCACTGGCTCCCTGTAGCTCAAAGAATAGACTTTAAAATACTGTTGTTAGTTTATAAATCACTGAACGGCTTAGCATCACAATACATTAAAGATCTACTTTTATTGTATCAACCTTCCAGACCTCTCAGGTCTTCTGGTTCTGGTCTGCTCTGCATCCCCAGAACCAGAACCAAACGAAGAGAAGCAGCTTTCAGCATCTATGCACCACAAATTTGGAACAAACTTCCAGAAAACTGTAAAACAACTGAAACACTGACTTCTTTTAAATCTCAACTAAAAACCCACCTGTTTAGAATTGTATTTGAAATGTAATCAATTACAAATTTATTGATGGAACTTGACTTAATGCTGTGTTTTGATTATTGATTCTATGTTGCTTTGTGTTTCTGTGTTTGTAATGATGTAAAGCACTTTGAAATGCCTTGGCTGCTGAAATGTGCTATACAAATAAAATTTGATTGATTGATAAAAAACAACTTGTAATTTTCTAAAATGAAAGATTCTGCACTTATTTAGCTGAACACCAAATTATTACTACATTTAAACCTGCTGTATGTAACTTTTATAAGAAATATGTTTTTTCACATATTTATCACAACTATCACAGTCATGACAGCATAAAATGAAACAGATACTCTGTGAAAAAAAAACATTGCCATTGTAATTGGAAGAAATTCACCACTTCCAACCAAAAACAGCCAATCAGAGTCAGGAGGCGTGTCAACCTCTGCTAAATATGCTAATGGCAGAGATGGAGGATTAATAGTTTTCCTGTAACAGAAAAACCATTAATCCACGCACACAGGCTTGATTGACAGCTCTAAGACCTGCCTCTGGGCTGTGATTGTTTTATTTCTAGTTAGCACTGGAAACACTGGGAGAAGTCAAAGGAACTTTATTTTTTTCATCTCTTATTGACTCCCTGTCTCAAGAACTCGTCCATGCATCAGAAATAGTGGCTGCACCAATAGATCCTGCTGCCTGGCCATATCCTGCAGGTGATGAAATCAGAGTATGTTCAATATTTTACTATTCAAAATAGTAAAAAGCAGTGTTGTATAGTAACGAAGTAAAAATACTTCACTACTTTACTTAAGTATATTTTGGAGTACTTCATACTTTCCTCGAGTATGGAAAATTTTTGATGACTTTCACTTTTACTTCACTATATTTCCGAACTTAATCGCGTACTTTTACTCCGATACATTTTCAATGTGTGGTTTAGTTACTCGTTACAAAAAAGCGAGAGAGAGAAAAGCAAGTGTTTTGACCCCACCTACGCAAATAGCAAGTAGGCTACCGAACAAAGTCGGTAGCCTGCTTGCCTGGGCTTGTTCATCACCACCAATAGGATACACCTGTTTCGCTTCTCCCATTAAACACAAAGAAAGTCTCGCAATCAGCAGCAGCCACATGGAGGAGGAGGCGGAGACCACAACGACTGCAACTACGTCGGACACGGCTCCAGGGGAACCACCAGCTGGTGATGAGAGCCCATGGCCTTATTTAAACATAATACACTCTTTCGTGGGTGTTAAAGATTCGTCGTACCGCATGCAGTGTATGTTATTCCTGCCCGAAGATGTGGAAATTCTATCTTACAAAAACTCCCCGTCCAACTTGAAGAAACACATCGAGGTAACGTCTTATGAAATGGTTATAATCCTCCTGTTTCAGTAACAATAGCTTGGTCACTAGGCACTACTGTATTGTGAAATCTTGACCATAAATGAACTTTGTTTGGCATTGTTTCAGTTCCACACGTGGTGTATTTAGCTTAGGCCTAATGTTGACTGTAGCAGGCTACCTAGACTCCTCTGTTCAAGGGGGGACAGAAGCCATAGCGATAGCAATTTAGACTAAATTTAACGAATATAGGAAAGGCATGCAAGTTCAAAACCAGGTTTACAGATGCCAATAAGCTGCATTTCCCTCCCAATTCTTTTTTTCTTTTGCATAATGACCAGTTGTGTGCACCACCTACTGACTGTAGGATTGACTGATTCACTGATTTGTGAAGTAGAGTAATCGTAACAGCTCTTTTTCTTCATGTTGGCCGCATTTTCTGTACTATTTATTTTTCTCATTTTCAGCACTGACCTTACTTGAAGGGAAAACTTAAGGCTTACAAAAACTTTGTATTTTCTGTCCTGGAGGGTATACTAAGAAGCTGGTTCAGTTGTAAAGCAGGTTAAGTTAACCTTGTGCTATAGGTAAAGCACCTAATTTTCTTAACTAAATGATGCCTGCAGGTATATCTATTAGCAGGTTTAATTTTGCCTGCACTTGGTTGTGTACATTATTTTAAGTGTATTTGACAAGTTTACCAAAATATAAAAAATGTCATTCAAACTGCATTTGCTTTGTTTTACTTTTTACTTGTACTTTTCATTACATTACTTGAGTACATCCATTTTTACAGTAATTTCCATACTTAAGTACAAGAAGTTTCAGATACTTTAAGACTTTTAAAAAGAGAAGAGGCGATATTTGGTGTGATGAGATTTATTTTGGGGTGCCAAATAAAATCTCATCCAGTGCGGCAGTGGCTAGGTCCGACCCTGCTTTCAAATTTTCAGCTTATTATAACAAAAGTGTGTGAATAACCAACAGAAGCTGGTGTGTCAATCAGCTGCGAGTTTTCCCACCTCCCCTGAAGTGGCTCATTTACTTTGTAAACAAGCTGAATTCAAACACAAAGTTTACCATCTTGAAACCTTTGAAATTGCTATTTAAAGCATGGGGGCTCACTTTATGACTTCAACTAATATATTTAGTAAACTCACAATATTCTCAGAAATTGATTATACTATAGGGGGTATTTTCTCTGTTCCTGCTGTAGCGCCTTGTTCCTCAAAACTATCCATCCTGTTGATGCTATTTTCCACACAAATAAGTTTATCCACAAAATTCTGACCAATCACACCATAGTTTTATATCCAGAAGAGGGAAAAGAGTTTACCAGGAAGGTTGTGGAAAAAAAAAAAAAAAAAAAACAGTGGACGACCAGATGCTGAAATCAAAATTATTCTATTTTCTGTGTAACTTCCTGAGTGACACACAACTGTTTGTAGAAGCAATCTAGATTTTTAGTTGGTGGAAGGATCCAGAAGGCCAGGCAAGATCATTTTAATTGTATTGCACAATTTCAGCAATAAGGTAATTCAAAGCGCTTAGTGCGAGTAGGAGAATAAAACAAGAAGCAAGCAAAAACTGTTGCACTGCAGTAGCAAAAGGACAGACTGAAAAACAGACTACACTTTATGATTTTTCCATTTTTATTCGATAGCAACAAATAGGACTGTAGCTTTAATTTAAAGGAAGTTTTACAGTTTTCTAGAAGTGTGCAGATATTTATAGTGCAAAGATTTATTACATAAAACTGCTGCCAAACCCCAGAAAAAAGAACTGTGGTGCTTTTGCAATGAGGGCAGTTTGAGTTTCTTTGTTTTTAAGATGTTAAAAGAAGATGATGCATTAGTAAATTGTGATATCTCTCAATTTATTATTTCTCAAATCTTGCTGCAGATAGATTTGAATCTACATTTTGTTGTTCATATAAATACTGAGCATTTACAACTTCATATTTGACCTGTGAATACACACTTTCTTCAGTTTTCAATTGTGTTTTTATCTTTCCGTCTTGAAGTTTTTCCCTCATCGAAATGCAAGGCAGCGTAGTTCATTTCTTGTCCATCTTTAGTCTGAGTGGAAAGAATAAAATACATTAAAGTTTTAGTCATAGTCCACACTAATGTAAATAATTTTATACAAAAATAAGTAATTTAATAATATGCACTTACAAAATTATCCTGGTTGATTCTCATTATGTTTTGCTGTTGAAATAAAATTCAACAAAAAGGTACACTTACAGTTTTTTCTTTCAAAGCATTTCATTTATATGTGTTTTTGTTTTTTACAATTTATGTTGTGGCAAAAATAGTAATACAGCAAATAAAGCTTACCTTTAAAGTTTCTACATAGCGATCTTTGAGTTTGGTGACAGATAAAAAAAATATTTATAGTGAAGGAAATGGCCAAGCAGATTATTATGATCATCAGCACATTAACTTTAGAACTTGGTGATTGATCTGAAAAACAAGTGGGAAAGAAATATATCATTGTCTTTAAAGAAGTAACGTTTGCGCAGCTTAAAGCATCAAACTTCATGTACAAAAATCATACCTGCTGTTGGTTTAGTTTCTTTTCCAAATAATATTTCTCCACATGTTGCCACAGCACAGTACAATGTATCAGAGGAGTTGAAGTTCTTAGAAAAGCTGTAACTACATTTTTTCTGAGCATTTGATGTCAATGTGTTCTCACAAATATGCAGTCCTTTGTCATTAGTGTAGATGATTTCTGGATGCGACTGTTCTGATCCGGTTCTAAACCAGAACACACTGAGTTCTCCTGAACAGGCTTTGTCCTCAGACTGAGAGACGACTGAACACTGAAGAGTCTCTGAGTCTGCTGGACGGGCAGGATCAGAAACTGGGTTCTGAAGAACAGTGTAGCTTATTGTCCTTTGAGATTTTCCTATGAAGAAATTAAAGAACATAGATTTAATTCTAAAAAAGAATAAATAAAGAGAACAAATACAAAGAAAAAAGTAACCTTTTTCTAAAATCGCTTTTCATAAATTTGTCGAATTAGTATAACTATCGGATAGAACATAAATATAGTTCATCATTATTCAAGAGCTAAGCATAAACTTTTCTAAGGCATCATGGACAAATATTTAAGAATAATGAAGTTAACTTTGTCTACAACCAGTATAATTTTCTTCATTTTCCTTGTACTTTTTTTTTAGTTTGTTCTACAAGATTTTTGTTTCAACTTTTAGGAACTTTACAACTCCCTTACTCGCACATTTTCTGTACTTTTCCTTTTCAAAGTTTTAGTCACATGGTTTTACTGCAAACAGCAGAATATGACCTTGTGATATTTTTAGAAAATGTTACTTCCTTCTCACTCATTCACACAGTTTTTATTGAATCCGGACGGTTAAAAGGAACTTAAATCTGTCCTGTAAAGCTCATTTTTGTCTACAACAAATACATTTGTGTTGCTGCTGTATATTTTAAATATGACATATTAGACCTAGCCATTAATTAAATTTTTTGTGTATAATTTTTGTGCATTTAGGATATTCTGAAATATATAATTTTTAGATAATCACTGTGTGGATAGGTTGACATATCTTGAAATAATTTCATTTTTGCACGCAAGGCGGAGTTTGTTACTAAAAAGAAAAATGTATAAGACTCATTAATCATTTATGACTGAAACTCACAAATTGAATTGGTCATGTCAATAAAGTAGTAAACTTTTGGCACTATTTCACTTTGTGCCCAGTGTGGCTATGAGGTTTTGGGATATATAAAACTTGTGTTTATTACAAAACATTTAAATGATTAGATCACATGATTACCTTTTATTGACAAGTAAGTTCCACTCCAAATAGATTCAGTCCAGTCCATTCGAGCACAGTGATACATTCCTTCATCTTGTAGAACTGTCTCCATAATCGTTAGATTGCCGAGTTTGTCATCAATTGTTGCTTTCATTCTTGAAGCAGGTGCACTTGGATCGTATTTTGGGTCTATGCTTTTCTGTTGCATCACAATGAATTTTAGAGTACCTCCTGCACTCTGTTTGTACCAGTGAAGCCATGTGCCCTGAAGTCTCTCCGAAAAAGCACAAGACAAAGTCACAGGTTCACCAAGTTGAACCGTGACCACTGGGACCAAACAATCTGTGTCATTAAAAAATACAGAAAAACAATAAGGAAAAACATAAAAATATTTAATGAACATAAGAAATTTCATATCATTCAGTTACTTAACTGATGAAATGTTACTTACGCCCCTTGGTGAAGAAGAAACAGTGAAGCCCATAACAGAAACATGCTGACACTGCCTTCATTGAGACCCTTGATTCTTAAATAACAGGGGGAGGTGTGGAGATCCACAGTCAAATGCCTCTGATTGGCTATGACGGCATATACAATCAAAGTGCACTTCCTGCCACAGTACAGCAATGTTCTTTGAAAAACCCACTACAATTACACTTGGTGATGTTAACAGAAGTTTCCAAAGTGCCCTCCTGGATAGTTGAACTCAGGGCCAAGCAATTACCCAATGATCTTTGAATGCAACATACAAATACCAAAAGATCAGCCTGTGGTAAAAAACTAAAGTATTTTTTGTCACTCATTTAGGAAGGCAAATATAAATATTGGATACATTTATTATATAGAGAGTAAAATATTTGATGCCTTAGCTTTTAGTAATCTTGATGATTCTGTGTTTGATCTTTTTGACACAGAAATGAAATGCATCTGAAATGTATTTTAATTTCTATGCACTTAGCATTTGGTTATGTTTATTACACTTTGAGTAACAGCAGAAGCTTCGCTGCAGACTGCAGATCCAAGAAGGAGCTTTGTGGAAACAGGTGGAGCTTTGTTAGACCAAATGTTTAGGCAACTCAGAATGTGGCTTCTATTCAAGACTTGAAGATTCCTCAGCAATGCATGAAAGAACCAAAGCAAGATTTCAGGTATGTTTTCGGTGAGGGATGAGTCGTATGCATTGACACCAACATGCAATAGTGGGACGATGGCATACTCAGATATGGATACTCTGTCACTTAGATTCAAGCATGGAAGAGGAACACTACGTCCATTATTTATGGTCATTAATTTGTATCATAAACAAACATTAATGATAAGACAAAACCTTTTGTTCTGGCTACCATACTACAGCCTGACATTATAAGATTGAGTTAAATTAAACCAATGGTAATTTAATTTTTTATTAAATAATTGTTTTCTTCACTTCACATGTAGAGAGATTCTGCTGTGAGATTTTAAAATTAATCTCACAGCAGTATAGTGGGATTGAATGCATTTATTGAATGAAAGTACGTAGTAATTTTAAAATATGGTTGATGCAAATAACCATTTACCCTGACATCATTCTATGTGAAAAAAAAGACAAACTGATTTTGTGTGTGAGTGCACTAACCTCGTTGTGTTGCCAGTGGATCTTGCATTAGGTTCCAAGCTTGACTGCGAATTCTAATACAAATTTCTGTCTACACAGATTGATCTAAAAGTTTTTGACTCTGTGGATGTTGACACTCTCTCTGGTTACAGCCCAGCATATGAAGGTCAAATAACAGCACACTTGGGTTTAGAAAATAATAGATAGATAGATAGATAGATAGATAGATAGATAGATAGATAGATAGATAGATAGATAGATAGATAGATAGATAGATAGATAGATAGCATTTATTGTCATTGAACAGGATTCAACGAAATTTCTGTTGCAGCTCCCGTGCAAAAATTCACATATATACAATAAAAATAAACAAACACACAATAATAATAATAACAATATATACAACTAAAATTAACTAAAGGCACTCAACCACACCAAAGAAGTAGCAGCAGGTCCAATTATGGCAAAATGCAGATGATGTGACAGTGCAAAGTGCAGAACAATATGGCTGTGTGGGGATGGGGGATATGTATGTGTGACTGCGAGGTTATGATATGTGTGGGAGGGGGGGGCGGCAGGGAGTAATGGCTCTGACGGCTGTGGGGAAGAAACTGTTTCTCAGTCTATTTGTTGTAGTCCATATATTCCTGTACCGCTTGCCTGATGGCAGCGGCACAAACAGTCTGTGGCCCGGGTGGCTGGAATCCATGGCTATGGATCCAGCTCTCTTCTTGACCCGGCCTATGTAAATGGAGTCCAGAAGTACTTTATTCATCCCAGCAGGGAAATTACTTCGCAGTTACAGCATAGAGACAAGACAAGGCAAGAGACAAGACACAATAACAACGTCCGGGTGTTGAGTCTGGAGTTTAGCTGCGGTAGAGCTGATGACGTCACAGGCCACCGCTGCATCAGCTGATGGGGGAATGTAAACAGCGATCAAAATGGCGGACGTTAACTCCCTCGGCAAATAGTACGGCCGCATTCCCACAGCCAGAAGTTCAATGTCCGGGCTACAAATCTGTTCCTTCACGTTATCATGACCGGGATTACACCACCTCTCACTCACATAAAGTGCAATCCCGCCGCCCCTCTTCTTCCGACTCTTGGAAAGGAAATCCAGGGACCTCCACGCTGCAGTCCGGAATAAGCGAGTGCAGCCAGGTTTCCGTGAAGCAGAAGATACTGCACTCCATGTACTCCTTCTGGGTACCGCTGGTTTGTGCCGTCTCCTCTTCTCCCTCCGTTTAACGGCCAAACCTGCAGCCCCAGTCGTCCCCTCCGCAACCCCTCTGGGGCCACAGGCCTGCCCCCGGGCAGCAGCAGAGGCCCACACAGCGCAATCAGCCATTCACGCGAGCAAACAATGCCGCCACTCCATTCAGCGAGGCTCTCCACAACAAAGAGCAGAAAAAGCAGCAGAAGAGCGCAGAGAACAGCGACAGAACCACATCCAGCCACCGCGGAAAGCCCAACCGACGATTCATGGGTTCTTTAAGCACGGATCCTTAATCGGTTACAGCAAATATACACAGATTAACACACACGACGGGAGCTGCGTCTGCAAGCAGCCAGCTGTGCCGGCGCCATCTTGAGACAAATCAAGACAAAATATTTCAAAAAACGTTCACTGCTTGAATAGCTAAAGAAGATGGGCATTGACAGTAATGATGATATAAACTCCAATCATGCAGAGAAAAATACAAGTCAGAAAAGACCATTATGCAAAATCCAACAAATGGGATGAAAAAGAAGGCGAGAAGAATCGACACCATCAGTGTCGGGTCCCGGGGATGACATTCCTAACCTACATCAGGAATGCTCATCCTCAACCGGGGCTCCATTTGTGACAAAAGTGAGAAATGTTTTTTGTACGTTAGAGTTATTTACAGCCAGGCTGCACTGTGTCCATCTCAGGCTGTCCTTCTAGTGTTTAGTCATACTTCTACTGGTGAAAAGCTTTCCCAGAGCTTGTTGGTGGTCTGCAGCACCTGATGTTGCATAGCGTAATCAGCCTGATGCTGAACACGTAACGTTAATGCAAGTTTGTTGTGTTTTAGTCCTCGCTGAAATTGCACAAGTGGCAAACTGATTTGGTTGCACTCTGTGGTTTACCTATTTTATCCCATTTAAAGCCAAATTAATCCCAAATAGGTGACTTGGTATTTTTTTGGCAACTAATTCCTCCATATTTGGACTTTAGTTTTCTAAATTGGCACGTCATTACATTCATGTTTACATTGTTCCGTCCACAAAAAAATTCCAAACATCTGCTGTGCAAATATTTCACCCATCATCTTTTGTTGAACTGATGAATATCAGCAGGGAAAATGTTGCACATTGCCCAACCTCATTGGAAAACCATTTTTGTTTGTCCATACATTTTACAAACGAGGAGAAATGTAATGAGTTTTAAATGGTAGTGTAGGTGAAGTGTTGGTGGTTTGAATTTATCTAAATTATTGCATTTTTATTTTGGATAGGTTAAATAGAAACTACTTGTTACTGTAATTGCGTTGGATAAAATTTTAAATGTAAATATACAATATTTTCACTCATGCACCAATTTACAGTTAGTGTCTATTATTTGCAGCATTAGTTCTTAAGAGAATGTCATCCATATCCAAATAAAATTGTGACTACGTAATATCCTTAACTGAATCGAATATCAATCGAATTGAATTGGGCTCTTCTGAATCGAACAGAGTTCAGAAATCCGAATCGATACCTCTCACTGTTAAACAGCTTAAAGGTGGTGAAACTCATATCCACATAGCCTCTCATAACGTTCCACTTGGTCAATGAGGAAGGATGCAATATCTAGGACAGGCGTCAAACTCCAGCCCTCAAGGGCCGATGTCCTGCAGATTATAGATGTGCCACAGGTACAAAACACTGGAATGAAATGGCTTAATTACCTCCTCCTTGTGTAGATCAGTTCTCCAGAGCCTTGCTAATGACCTAATTATTCCTATTCAGGTGTGGTGCAGCAGAGGCACATCTAAACGTTGCAGGACAGCAGGCCTTGAGGACTGGAGTTTGACATCCCTGATCTAGAGGATAGGACTGATTTTTTTCTTCTGCGCAGTCTGGTTTTGTTTAGGATCCTTCTCAGAGTGTGTACAACAGGTGCTGACCTTGATTGCTGTCGTCCTTTCAGATGTGTCCCTGCTCCAGCACACCTGTATCCAATGAATGGCTCGTTACCAGGCCTGTTCAATGCATCTGGTGAGGGAATTCAACTATTTCATTCTGGTCTGTTGCAGTACGGTAGCTCCCAAGGACTGACCTTAAGCACCCCTGGTACATGCTAATGTTGACTTCATCCACAATGTGCACACAAGAATATTTTTACACATGATCACAGTCTGGACAGTTTCACCATGAGAACTCTTTGTTTTTTTATTACAAAATTGTCTGTTTTTCTGCCTTATTTCTGATTTCTTCATGTTTTTTTATGGTGTGAGGCACTTTGAGCAGCATTGTTGCTGAGATGTGCTATATACAAATAAACGTAACGCCTGTGTTATCTCCCTGTCTGCATTGTACTCTACAGAACAGCATATCACACTAAATAGACTGTGTAGATGGGTTTTATTCTCCCTCTAAGGAGAAGTTTTAAAAATATTTTTAATAACCATTTTGTAAATCCACATTTAAACCCATTTGAAATTAACCATCAAGCTAGCTGGTTGTCATTGAGGTTTTAACTGTGCTTAAAGAGGTATAAATTTTATTTTGAAAAGTCAAAAGAGCAATAACTTTATATTTGAGTAGACTGACAAGTGGACTTTAAAATACGTTCAAAAAAGGTAGTTTATTGACAAGTTCCAATTACATTTCAATAATGTTTTAAATTTTGTATATTCTTTTGAAAAATTTTGTAATTAGAGCAGAAACAGATATATTTACATAAAAAAGTTATGAGAAACTTTATTCCACATCAGGGCAGTTTGAGCTTGTTTCAAATATTAAGATAATACAGGACCACAATTATGATGGTCTTAGTTACTAACAGAGAATTAATTTGAATCTACATTTGTTCATTATAAACACTGTGCTATGTCATAATTATATCATATTTAACTCGTGAATACACACTGTCTTCAGTTTTCAGATGCCGTTTTATGTTTCCTCTTGGTGTTTTCCTTTCGTCAAAATGTAAGGCAGCGTAGTTCAGGTCCTGTCCATTTACCGTCTGAGCAGAAAGAAAATATTGCATTAAATTTTTGTTTCATGTGACATTCAGGTATATTTTTTAAGACTTTTAAACACAATTTTATATAGGTCACTTACAATATTATCCAGTTGATTCTCGTTCTGTTTTGCTGTTGAAAAACAGTTCTCAATGGTTTGCTCGAAAGTTCAGTTTTACTTCATAGTAGATTATTTAGGTCTTTATTTGTTTCAAATACACAAGACAAAAGATACAACTGACCTTTAACGTTTCCACACCATGATCTTCGAGTGTGGTGGCAGATAAAACCGATATTTACAGTCATAGAGATGACTAAGCAGATTATTATGATCATCAGCACATTAACTTTAGGACTTGCTGACTGATCTGCAAAACAAGGTGAAAAAGAAATATATCATTGTCTTCAAAGATTAAATAATATTTGCATAAGTATTTGAAGTACAAAAACTCTTACCTGTTGTTTTAATTCCATTTCCAAATAATATCTCTCCACATGTTGCCACGGCGCAGTAAAATGTTCCCTTGTCAGAAGAGCTGAAGTTCTTAGAAAAGCTGTAACTACATTTCTTTTGAGTTTCCACGTTCGATGTCGCTGTGTTCTCACAGTCACGAAGTCCTTTGTCAGTAGAATGGATGATTTCTGGATAGGACTGTTCTGATCCGGTTCTGAACCAGAACACACTGAGTTCTCCTGAACAGGCTTTGTCCTCAGACTGAGAGAGGACTGAACACTGAAGAGTCTCTGAGTCTGTTGGACGGGCAGGATCAGAATCTGGGTTCTGAAGAACAGTGTAGCTCGATGTCCTGGAGTTTGCTATGAAGAAATTAAAATGTATATTAAACTGTAAACAAGAGTTGTACTATTTTTATTTAGGATAAAAATAATTTGATTCTTGATGTCAAAAATAAGAAGTCATCTATCTCAGTTTAACCTGAAAAATGTTTTATTGATGTTTATTTATATATTTTCAGGTTTTTTTTATTGATAATTATGTCAATTTTGCTAATCTAAATAAATAAATGTAATGTCATCTTTTTTGTAGAACAAAAAGCAAGAAATAGAGAAGAAAATACCATTTGCCTTTTTGTTATATTTTTAAAATGTCTCACAAATAATTTAAAACAAACCAAATTCTGGTCCCTTTTACTGAGGCCCATGTAGTTTATCAGTTATATTTGTCTGCAGTTTCTTGTGTTTGGATGTGGATTTTAGTGACAAAAGGCCAATTGGTTTAACATTTTTTAATCTTGCTAGTTCACTTGACCACAAATTTTCTTCATCAATTAATCCTGGTCAGAGATGCTGTTTTCCATCTTATTCAGCATAAATCCCTATAATATCCCTAATATAATAACATTAGGAGTTTTTCAACAAACTCATAATGTTATTGTGCATGTCTGTTCATTTTGAAAAGCAATAATCTTTACTATAAAGAAAATATTTGTCCGTGCTAGATTTGGTGTTTAAACATTTAAACAATAAATATAATATTATTTAAGGGTGTATTGTATTGTTTGATGCCTCAGCCAATGGTAAGAGACATCAGTGGAATATAGAAAAACAATAAATCCATAGATACCCAAAGTATCAAGAGTACTTATTTTGAGAGTAGAGATGCCAAAAAAGAGATTAATCTAAAAACTAAGTTTCCCATGAGCAATCAATCTCATTGCATATTAAACATAGTCAATCATTTATGACTAAAGCTCACAAATTGTATTGATCAGAGACGTAGATCAATGTCTAATGTATTTCTTTCTAGTTTAACTTAATTCTCCAGTCCAAGTGGAGCCGTGTTTTTTGGAGAGAAAGAGACACATTCAGACGGAGAAAATATTAAATCAGTTCTTTACCTTTTACTGATAAATAAGTCCCAGTCCAAGTAGATGCAGTCCAGTCCATGTGAGCACAGTGATACATTCCTTCATCTTGTAGAACTGTCTTCATAATCGTTAGATTGCTGAATTTATCATCGTTTGTTGCCGCTATTCTTGAGGTAGACGCATTTTGTTGATAATTGGGCTTTATGCTTTTCTGCTGCAACACAATGAATTTCAGAGTATCTCCTGCACTCTGTTTGTACCAGTGAAGCCATGAGGTGCTTTGAAATTTCTCCAAAAAAGCACAAGACAAAGTCACAGGATCACCAACTTGAACCGTGACCACTGGGACCAAAGAATCTGTATCATTTAATGAAAACAATAAGGAAAACAACAAAAATATTTAATTGCCATCAGTTGCTTATCATTCAGTTCCTTAACTGATGAAATGTTACTTACGCCCTTGGTGAAGAAGAAACAGTGAAGCCCATAACAGAAACATGCTGACACTGCCGTCATTGAGACCCTTGATTCTTAAATAACAGGGGGAGGTGTGGAGATCCACAGTCAAATGCATGTGATTGGCTATGACGGCATATACAATCAAAGTGCACTTCCTGCCACAGTACAGCAATGTTCTTTGAAAAACCCACTACAATTACACTTGGTGGTGTTAACAGAAGTTTCCAAAGTGCCCTCCTGGGTAATTAAAATAAAAGTCAGGCAATTATACCAAACATCTGTTATTTCAACGTAATATGTAAAAATTAAGAAATCTCAACTCACAGGACATGTATCAGGTCTTTGCTGGACTGAAAAATAAATGTTTTGAAAAGATGTTTTCAGACACTATTTATTCGCTGTTATTTTAGGGGAGTGTATTCAAGCACACACTTTCTGTTTACAGTACTGAACATAAAATAATGGAAACGCAATCTAAATTTCTTGTGGGATAAATTATCAGATGATACTACACTGGATATCTATGATCTGCTTTATTTGACAATTATCTTTATCTGACAATAAAAAATCGTTGAATCCTGCAACTTTTGTAACTGGTGGCTGGAAGAAGAGCCAGATGACTGATGCACAGCCTGGATTACTGGATTTCACACCTTTATATACAGCATCAGATAATCCAGAATCACAATATAAGAAGTATGTCAGACATAAGAAGGTATTGTCTTGTAGTAGAAAGTTCGCCCTTCGCAGTTTCTTGATGTCTTTGTCCTTCTTTACAATTGTTTCTTCCAACTCTCTAATATGATCCTCAAGCTCTCTAATCTGAGATTTATCATCTGTCTGATTATGTGAAAACAAACAAAACAATGATAGTATGATTCAAGCACCAAACGGGAAAAAAATACATACACATATGCATAACATTTACGTAGATAGACAGATGTGGTAGTGTGTGTCTGTGGAGAAGTCAGAAAATCCAAGGTGGTATCCAGTACCTGAATGTTCGCGTTTTGTACATTATTAGAAAAATTTGAGCGACTGTTTGGAGAATTGTTGTTTGTTCCTGGCTCTCTTGGTGCAGAGGGATTTTGATCACAGACTCGTCTCTTCATCAGAGTAGGAGGCCTCTTCTGAAATATTCGTAGCTTGAACCACTCCTCCATTAGAGAGCCGAGACCAGGAACTGAACCCAGGACGTCTGCATTGAGGACTACAACCTGTGCACATGGTGTGCTACCAATACTAACATAAGATACTAACATAAAAGGGGGTGAGGACGAGTAACGTAGAAGAGGGTATTAGACTATCGTCAACACAGGGAGGGAGAGAAGCTAACGTGAGAGCAGAGGTGACTCAAGTAACGTGTGGGAGTGGGGGCACAATACGGGATATTTACAGGAAAATACTAATATAGAAGCACGGCGGGAGAGGGAGGTAAAATACGGTAGTTTCCCGGAAAAAACAGCAAACTTGACGGGTATGGGCTTGATAGAGGCAGTACTACTACCTTTTATTTTAAAATATGGGCCATTTTTGCAGCAAAAATGTGAATTTTAGAGCTGTTACAATACAAAGTCTTCAACATCTGCTTAAAGTGAAAGATGCAATTTAAGAACTTCAAAGTCAGTTCTTTGAAATGGCCGACTCTATGCCCTGATGTCTATCCATTCATCCATTATCTGCTTATCCTTGAAGTGTGCCGGGTGCTTGTGCCTTTTTATACAATGTCATTAAATGTCTATAGGTTCAGTCGTGCATGGATCCTATTTCTTCAGTCCTGTGTCTCTGCTTTTAGTTTGTGTTGGTGTTTTGATGATTTTTCTTTATGTTTGTGATTAATTGTCATACTCAGTTAATTCCCTGTTGTTCATTATTGTCATCATTGTCTTTCTGATTTAGTTTATTCCTTTGTGTTAAGCTATTTCTTGTGTTTTGTGTTTCTAAGTGACGTACAGTGAGGTTCATAACTGGTGAGGCACTGACTTCTCTGGAATTGGATACACTAAATCCAAAATAAAGTCTTTGTATTTTGACCTTAATTGAAACATTTAGTTGTTTTAACATTTAATTATGAATCAGTCAGTTGCATACTCTTAAACAATATTAAACACAAGAGCAGTAAAATAATATTTAATATAACTCCAGCCTTAGTCCCAGTACAGAGCCAGCTTTCCTGATGATTTTGTCTAGTCTATTATTTTATCCCATTTAAAGCCAAAGTAATCCCAAATAGGTGACTTGGTATTTTTTTGGCAACTAATTCCTCCATATTTGGACTTTAGTTTTCTAAATTGGCATGTCATTACATTCATGTTTACATTGTTCTGTCTACAAAAAAATTCCAAACATCTGCTGTGCAAATATTTCACCCATCATCTTTTGTTGAACTGATGACTATCAGCAGGGAAAATGTTGCACATTGCCCAACCTCACTGGAAAACCATTTTTGTTTGTCCATACATTTTACAAACGAGGAGACACGTAATGAGTTTTAAATGGTAGTGTAGGTGAAGTGTTGGTGGTTTGAATTTATCTAAATTATTGCATTTTTATTTTGGATAGGTTAAATAGAAACTACTTGTTACTGTAATTGCGTTGGATAAAATTTTAAATGTAAATATACATATTTTTACTCATGCACCAATTTACAGTTAGTGTCTATTATTTGCAGCATTAGTTCTTAAGAGAATGTCACCCATATCCAAATAAAATTGTGACTGCGTAATATCCTTAACTGAATCGAATATCAATCGAATTGAATTGGACTCTTCTGAATCGAGCAGAGTTCAGAAATCCGAATCAATACCTCTCACTGTTAAACAGCTTAAAGGTGGTGAAACTCATATCCACATAGCCTCTCATAATGTTCCACTTGGTCAATGAGGAAGGATGCAACATCTAGGACAGGCGTCAAACTCCAGCCCTCAAGGGCCGATGTCCTGCAGATTATAGATGTGCCACAGGTACAAAACACTGGAATGAAATGGCTTAATTACCTCCTCCTTGTGTAGATCAGTTCTCCAGAGCCTTGCTAATGACCTAATTATTCTATTCAGGTGTGGTGCAGCAGAGGCACATCTAAACGTTGCAGGACAGCAGGCCTTGAGGACTGGAGTTTGACATCCCTGATCTAGAGGATAGGACTGATTTTTTTCTTCTGCGCAGTCTGGTTTTGTTTAGGATCCTTCTCAGAGTGTGTACAACAGGTGCTCTCAAGTCCAGACCTTGATTGCTGTCGTCCTTTCAGATGTGTCCCTGCTCCAGCACACCTGTATCCAATGAATGGCTCGTTACCAGGCCTGTTCAATGCATCTGGTGAGGGAATTCAACTATTTCATTCTGGTCTGTTGCAGTACAGGTAGCTCCCAAGGACTGACCTTAAGCACCCCTGGTGTATGCTAATGTTGACTTCATCCACACTGTGCACACAAGAATATTTTTACACAGTGATCACATCTTGACAGTTTCACCATGAGAACTCTTTGTTTTTTTATTACAAAATTGTCTGTTTTTCTGCCTTATTTCTGATTTCTTCATGTTTTTTATGGTGTGAGGCACTTTGAGCAGCATTGTTGCTGTGATGTGCTATATACAAATAAACGCTGGTTGTCATTGAGGTTTTAACTGTGCTTAAAGAGGTATAAAAAAAATGTGAAAAGTCAAAAGAGCAATAACTTTATATTTGAGTAGACTGACAAGTGGAATTTAAAATACGTTCAAAAAAGGTAGTTTATTGACAAGTTCCAATTACATTTCAATAATAATGTTTTAAATTTTGTATATTCTTTTGAAAAATTGTAATTAGAGCAGAAATAGATATATTTACATAAAAAAGTTATGAGAAACTTTATTCCACATCAGGGCAGTTTGAGCTTGTTTCAAATATTAAGATAATACAGGACCACAATTATAATGGTCTTAATTACTAACATTGGCTTAATTTGAATCTACATTTGTTCATATAAACACTGTGTTACTTAATAATTAAATCACATTTAACCCCTGAATACACACTGTCTTCAGTTTTCAGATGCCGTTTTATGTTTCCTCTTGGTGTTTTCCTTTCATCAAAATGTAAGGCAGCGTAGTTCAGGTCCTGTCCATTTACCGTCTGAGCAGAAAGAAAATATTGCGTTAAATTTTTGTTCCATGTGACATTCAGGTATATTTTTTAAGACTTTTAAACACAATTTTATATAGGTCACTTACAATATTATCCAGTTGACTCTCATTCCGTTTTGCTGTTGAAAAACAGTTCTCAATGGTTTGCTCGAAAGTTCAGTTTTACTTCATAGTAGATTATTTAGGTTTTTATTTGTTTCAAATACAGCAAGACAAAAGATACAACTTACATTTAACGTTTCCACACCATGATCTTCGAGTGTGGTGGCAGATAAAACCAATATTTACAGTCACAGAGATGACCAAGCAAATTATTATGATCATCAACACATTAACTTTAGGAATTGCTGACTGATCTGCAAAACAAGGTGAAAAAGAAATATATCATTGTCTTCAAAGAAGTAATAATATTTGCATAAGTAAGTATTTGAAGTACAAAAACTCTTACCTGTTGTTTTAATTCCATTTCCAAATAATATCTCTCCACATGTTGCCACAGCGCAGTAAAATGTTCCCTTGTGAGAAGAGCTGAAGTTCTTAGAAAAGCTGTAACTACATTTCTTTTGAGCGTTCGATGTCGCTGTGTTCTCACAGTCACGAAGTCCTTTGTCAGTAGAATGGATGATTTCTGGATAGGACTGTTCTGATCCGGTTCTGAACCAGAACACACTGAGTTCTCCTGAACAGGCTTTGTCCTCAGACTGAGAGACAACTGAACACTGAAGAGTCTCTGAGTCTGTTGGACGGGCAGGATCAGAACCTGGGTTCTGAAGAACAGTGTAGCTCGATGTCCTGGAGTTTGCTATGAAGAAATTAAAATGTATATTAAACTGTAAACAAGAGTTGTACTATTTTTATTTAGGATAAAAATAATTTGATTCTTGATGTCAAAAATAGGAAGTCATCTATCTCAGTTTAACCTGAAAAATGTTTTATTGATGTTTATTTACATATTTTCAGGCTTTTTTATTGATAGTTATGTCAATTTTGCTAATCTAAATAAATGTAATGTCATCTTTTTTGTAGAACAAAAAGCAAGAAATAAAGAAGAAAATACCATTTGCCTTTTTGTTATATTTTTAAAATGTCTCACAAATAATTTAAAACAAATCAAATTCTGGTCACTTTTACTGAGGCTCATGTAGTTTATCAGTTATATTTGTCTGCATTTTCTTGTGTTTGGATGTGGATTTTAGTGACAAAAGGCCAATTGGTTTAACATTTTTTAATCTTGCTAGTTCACTTGACCACAAATTTTCTTCATCAATTAATCTGGTCAGAGATGCTGTTTTCCATCTTATTCAACATAAATTCCTTATAATTGGAAAAATAAAATAGAGTTTTTCAACAAACTCCTAATGTTATTATGCATGTCTGTTCATTTTGAAAAGCAATAATCTTTACTGTAAAGAAAATATTTGTCCGTGCTAGATTTGGTGTTTAAACATTTAAACAATAAATATAATATTATTTATGGGTGTATTGTATTGGTTGATGCCTCAGCCAATGGTAAGAGACATCAGTGGAATATAGAAAAAGAATAAATCCATTAACACCCAAAGTATCAAGAGTACTTATTTTGAGAGCAGAGATGCCAAAAAAGAGATTAATCTAAAAACTAAGTTTCCCATGAGCAATCAATCTCATTGCATATTAAACATAGTCAATCATTTATGACTAAAGTTCACAAATTGTATTGATCAGAGACGTAGATCAATGTCTAATGTATTTCTTTCTAGTTTAACTTAATTCTCCAGTCCAAGTGGAGCCGTGTTTTTTGGAGAGAAAGAGACACATTCAGACGGAGAAAATATTAAATCAGTTCTTTACCTTTTACTGATAAATAAGTCCCAGTCCAAGTAGATGCAGTCCAGTCCATGTGAGCACAGTGATACATTCCTTCATCTTGTAGAACTGTCTTCATAATCGTTAGATTGCTGAATTTATCATCGTTTGTTGCCGCTATTCTTGAGGTAGACGCATTTTGTTGATAATTAGGCTTTATGCTTTTCTGCTGCAACACAATGAATTTCAGAGTATCTCCTGCACTCTGTTTGTACCAGTGAAGCCATGAGGTGCTTTGAAATTTCTCCAATAAAGCACAAGACAAAGTCACAGGATCACCAAGTTGAACCGTGACCACTGGGACCAAACAATCTGTATCATTTAATGAAAACAATAAGGAAAACAACAAAAATATTTAATTGCCATCAGTTGCTTATCATTCAGTTACTTAACTGATGAAATGTTACTTACGCCCTTGGTGAAGAAGAAACAGTGAAGCCCATAACAGAAACATGCTGACACTGCCGTCATTGAGACCCTTGATTCTTAAATAACAGGGGGAGGTGTGGAGATCCACAGTCAAATGCATGTGATTGGCTATGACGGCATATACAATCAAAGTGCACTTCCTGCCACAGTAAAGCAATGTTCTTTGAAAAACCCACTACAATTACACTTGGTGGTGTTAACAGAAGTTTCCAAAGTGCCCTCCTGGGTAATTAAAATAAAAGTCAGGCAATTATACCAAACATCTGTTATTTCAACGTAATATGTAAAAATTAAGAAATCTCAACTCACAGGACATGTATCAGGTCTTTGCTGGACTGAAAAATAAATGTTTTGAAAAGATGTTTTCAGACACTATTTATTCGCTGTTATTTTAGGGGAGTGTATTCAAGCACACACTTCTGTTTACAGTACTGGACATAAAATAATGGAAACACAATCTAAATTTTTTGTGGGATAAATTATCAGATGATACTACACTGGATATCTATGATCTGCTTTATTTGACAATTATCTTTATCTGACCATAAAAACATACTTGAATCCTGCAACTTTTGTAACTGGTGGCTGGAAGAAGAGCCAGATGACTGATGCACAGCCTGGATTACTGGATTTCACACCTTTATATACAGCATCAGATAATCCTGAATCACAATATAAGAAGTATGTCAGACATAAGAAGGTATTGCCTTGTAGTAGAAAGTTTGCCCTTCGCAGTTTCTTGATTTCTTTGTCCTTCTTTACAATTGTTTCTTCCAACTCTCTAATATGATCCTCAAGCTCTCTAATCTGAGATTTATCATCTGTCTGATTATGTGAACACAAACAAAACAATGATAGTATGATTCAAGCACCAAACGGGAAAAAAATACATACACATATGCATAACATTTACGTAGACAGACAGATATGGTTATGTGTGTCTGTGGAGAAGTCAGAAAATCCAAGGTGGTATCCAGTATCTGAATGTTCGCGTTTTGTACATTGTTAGAAAAATTTGACCGACTGTTTGGATATTTGTTGTTTGTTCCTGGCTCTCTTGGTGCAGAGGGATTTCGATCACAGACTCGTCTCTTCATCGGAGTAGGAGGCCTCTTCGGAAATATTCGTAGCTTGAACCACTCCTCCATTAGAGAGCCGAGACCAGGAACTGAACCCAGGACGTCTGCATTGAGGACTACAGCCTGTGCACATGGTGCGCTACCAATACTAACATAAGATACTAACATAAAAGGGGGTGGGGACGAGTAACGTAGAAGAGGGTATTAGACTATCGTCAACACAGGGAGGGAGAGAAGCTAACGTGAGAGCAGAGGTGACTCAAGTAACGTGTGGGAGTGGGGGCACAATACGGGATATTTACAGGAAAATACTAATATAGAAGCACGGCGGGAGAGGGAGGTAAAATACGGTAGTTTCCCGGAAAAAATGGCAAACTTGACGGGTATGGACTTGATAGAGGCAGTACTACTACCTTTTATTTTAAAATATGGGCCATTTTTGCAGCAAAAATGTGGATTTTAGACCTATTACAATACAAAGTCTTCAACATGTGCTTAAAGTGAAAGATGCAATTTAAGAACTTCAAAGTCAGTTCTTTGAAATGGCCGACTCTATGCCCTGATGTCTATCCATTCATCCATTATCTGCTTATCCTTGAAGTGTGCCGGGTGCTTGTGCCTTTTTATACAATGTCATTAAATGTCTATAGGTTCAGTCGTGCATGGATCCTATTTCTTCAGTCCTATGTCTCTGCTTTTAGTTTGTGTTGGTGTTTTGATGATTTTTCTTTGTGTGTAATTGTCATACTCAGTTCATTCCCTGTTGTTCATTATTGTCATCATTGTCTTTCTGATTTAGTTTATTCCTTTGTGTTAAGCTATTTCTTGTGTTTTGTGTTTCTAAGTGACTTACAGTGAGGTTCATAACTGGTGAGGCACTGACTTCTCTGGAATTGGATACACTAAATCCAAAATAAAGTCTTTGTATTTTGACCTTAATTGAAACATTTAGTTGTTTTAACATTTAATTATGAATCAGTCAGTTGCATACTCTTAAACAATATTAAACACAAGAGCAATAAAATAATATTTAATATAAAATGTATTTTTTTTCTTTTATTTTTGGTTTAGATCTCTTTGTTATGATTAAAATTGAAAATTGTGTATGAACTTACCTGTATTTATATGAAGCCCGAGCACTTACACATCTCCATCACAAAAAATCGTCATTGTTAGACTTCATATTTTAAACGTTTTAGTGAAGATCACCAAGAAGGAGAGTCATCCTGGAACATTTGTATTCCTGTTGTAAAATGTGTATTTCTCCAACTATTTTTAAGTTTCTTAATGCGTACATGAAAGGCACCTGTTGCCCATTGTGCCTATGGGGCTCAGCACTGCCCCCTATCAGTGCAGCATGGCACTTTCAGCCTCACTCCAGCCTGTGTAGCAGCATATGTGTAATCCATAAATTTAGTGATTGGTCAGGATTCTGGTGTGTTGGGTGCTTTTATTCCTCTTTAGTAAGAGATCCATCTATCCCAGAGAGTATCTGTGCTAGAGAGCACTGGGCTACCTTCACAGCTGTTCTTTATCAGCTTCACTAGGGTGACACCTACAGCTTTGATGTATTCAACAAATTTCATCCTCAAAGTTTTGTCGCCTCTGAATCCTTACAAAATGTCAGGATCTCTAAGCTCACTTCTTGATAACAGTTCTTTGAGCACACTGAAGACTGGATCCAATGTCCAAATCTCCACCTTTCCTCAGTATATAATCTGTCTCTCATTGCTTATTGCTACTGCTACCATTATGCAGTCCGTGCTCTATGTCCAGCTTTTCCTATAATCCTCCTGTAAGTTCCCTTTGGTAATTAGTTATTAAGACTTTGCTAATTTTCTTCACTGTTAGAATATTTCTGTTAGTTGTAATGCTTTCTGACATACAACTAATAAAAAACATTTAAGATTATCAGATAAATAAAATATTTTTAATACAGACATACAGTTTTAATGAAAAGCATGTTTAATACTTGCTTCTCAGAAGGGACTTTTAATCTGACATCAAGTTTCATTGGAAGCCATATCCAACTTTATTGAACATGATTATATTTAAGTCAGTTCTCTGACATTTGAATATACACTTTCTTCAGTCTTCAGCTCTCTCTTTTTTGTCATCTCTGTGGAGAAATGCAAGGCAGCATAGGTCACATGATCTCCATCTTCTGTCTGAGAGGAAGCATAATATTTAAATCAAAATATACATTTTGTTGTATCCAGTTGTGTTTTTTTTTTTCATTTTGAATTCACAAACAAAATTAGATGTGTTTACTCATAATATCATCTGTGTCATTGTGTTGTGTTTTCTAGACACATGGTATAAAAAGCAATATGCATTCTGAAATTATCTTCATTTTTTTCTCTTTTGAAATAAACTTCCTATTTGTTTGATTAATACTTACCTGTAAAGTTTTTGCATGGTGTTCTTTGAGTTTGGCAACAGATTAAAACAATAATCACAATCACACAAATGGTCAAGCAGATTCCTGTGACCACCAGCAGCAACATAACTTCATAACAGGATGAATGAGCTACAAAACAAAGAGATAAAGACACATGTCATGGTCTCCAATAAAGAGATGATGTCAATAATATATGCTGTTTAGGAGCACTATGCAAAACAATTCATACCGCTTTCGATTCTGGTTCCATTTCCAATAAATATCTCTTTGCATGTGGCCACAGCACAGTGATAAGTCCCAACATCAGAGGAGTTGATGTTCTTAGAGAAATTATATCTACATTTCTTCTGAGTGTTTGACGTCTTCTCACAATTTTCAGGCATTTTTCCATCACTGTAGATGAGATCAGGAGAGTTCTTGTCTGATCCGGTTCTGAACCAGAACACACTGGGATCTCCTGCACAAGTCTCTGTCTCAGTCTGAGAGACAAGTGAACACTGCAGAGTCTCCGAAGTTTTATGATGTAGATCCAGAACAGCTGGCTGCTGAACAACATGGTAGCTTGATGTTGTTTCACTGTTTCCTAAATAAATAAATATATTGGTATTAAATCAGAAGAAGAAACAGGTGCAGTGTTATTAATAATATTGAAAAACAATTGTTGAGTCTATATTTGTCCTTTGTTCAAGCTTTTGGAAAAACATTTTACAACTATTGTATTTTACCTAAAAAATATATGTTTGCTTTAAGACTATGGACGTGGTAATATTTTTATTACAGTGAGATCTTATGGGTAGATAAGATGGAGATCTTTACTAACAGATATCTTCATGACAAAGTATTGCACAATTTGTTTGAAATACAAATTATGTTTATTTTTATTAAAATTACTGTAATTCTATTTTGTATATACAGTATATTGAATTAAACAAAATACCTCTTAATAATAAATAAGACCCATTCCAAGAAGAACCAAGCCAGTCCATAAGACCACAGTGATACATTCCTTCATCTTCTTTGGTGGTCTTCCGAATCGTCAAGTTGCTCATTTTGTTGTAATATGTTGTGTTGAAATTTCCAGATGTAAATCCTGGTCCATAATCGGGATTTGTATTGGGATGTGTCATTACAATTAATTTTAGAGTATCTCCTGCAGTTTGCTTGTACCAGTGAACCCAACCGAGGCTCCCAGTGGTCTTGGTAAAAACACATGTCAAAGTCACAGGTTGACCCAGTTGAACAGTGACAACAGGAGCCAAAGTATCTGCATTTAAAGACAAAAGCAATGAGAATAAAGTTTAGAATAAGAAAAACCAATAGATAAAAATCATATAATAAAAGTTTATAACACCTAAATGGATGTTACAGAAGACATTAAATTTCAGTTCATGCTCCACTTACATCCTTAATGCACAGTCTGGCCCATAAGGGTCAAATTCACAGCCTTTGTTGAGAGATTTGTTATGTATGTCAAAGGGAGATGTTTTGTAATCTGCACTTTCGAAGGCATCAGATTGGCTTTCTTAGAAACAAAATCGCTGATTCTGGTGTGCAGATGTGTGCAGATCTATTCCATGAGCTTCTTCTGGATTTAAAGATCTGTAGAACTTCTGCTGTATGAGTAACCATTCTAGTAGTCTCTAGTTCTATCTGCATTACTTGTATTTTTTCCCAGATGATTTCCTAGTAAAAGTCTATCCTTACGTCCTATTGCTAAAGACACTTCCCTGTGCTCTAGGGTCCTGTCTAATCTGCCAATCTGTTTGTTTGAATGGAATCTCCTTGAGTGTTTCCTGCAGCTCCTGCAGCTCAGACAGGTGGTGAGCCTCACCTGCCTGAGCCTCACCTCAGGCAGGTGAGGCTCTGATGTCCTCAGCTCCTCACCTGCCTGCCCACTCTCCATCATCAATCACTCACCTTCTCTGAATCCTTCAAGTACACTCTGAACATCCATACTCACCTTTGAACTACAAATATTTGCTCTCATCTCACACCAGACTCAATCTACTCTCCCACTCACTTCTCAGCTTCAAGCCACAGTAACAAAATCAGTATTTCGATCAACCTGCAATGGATAATTTACCTCTTGTTTTCCAGACATACAGTAACTGCACCCAGACACCCAAAAGGAAATGGAACCAATTCAGTACATTTCTCATTTTCTGGTAAAATCCTTCTTAATCAGCCTTTTTACTTTTTAACAAATAGTAAAAAGACTATGGTTCAGGAAACTAACTTGAAAATTACCATCACAGAGCACTTCCTGCCACAATGAAGCTGGTGTTTGATTCTATTTCATATAGGACAGACGTGTTGGCCTTTCACTAAAATATGACTATTCATGGTTTTTTCTGAAGTATAGTTTTTTGATATTATTTAGCACCAGTTCACTATTCACAAATTTGCAGAATAAAAGTTTGAATGAGTGATTGATTGGTGCCTAAAGCCATGCGGCTCTGAGATAATCAACCTATAAATTGTCCTTCCATCTAAATGACTGCTCATAGACAACTTTAATCGTAGTTTTGGTAATTTTTATTGTCAGAATTATGTCAGTGTTGCACATTCTGTTATAAGGCAAATAACCATAAGACTATACAGTCAGCAGACAAAGTATATAATCTCATATTTGTTTAAGCATTTTCTTCATTTTCTTATTTAATGCCAAGGTTGTATATCATCACTATGGAGAATAAATTTCTTTTCGGAACATGAGCTACTGATGTTATAAAGGAAATCTTACATTTTATAGTTTTTTAACAGGGTTTAAGAGAGTAAAAATAAATGGCTGGTACTTATGTAGCGCTTAGCAAGTGCAAAGGATCCCAAAGCGCTTCAGATTACATTCACCCATTCAAACACTGATGGTAGTAAGCTACTGGATTATAGCCAGTGCTGCTCTTTGGCAGTCTGACAGAAGTGACTCTGCCATCCACCAGCATGACCAAGAAATCACCAGCAGGCAAGACATAGCAGGGGCTTGAACTGGCAACCTGCCGGCTACAGGACAAACTCTTACCACTATTACCACCTTTGTCCCACAACAGTCACTTGCAAATTCTGACTTTGAGAAATCGCCATTCAGTAAGACCACCAATGCGACTGGTGATCACCATGCCAACTGTACATGCAAATCTGTATGCACAGTTGGCACGCAAGATTCAAAATGATAACTTGTTTCATATTTAGAGAAAATTATACTTACTTCCTTGGCGGAGAAAACATAGTGTCACCCAAAACAGAAGCATCTTGACACAAGTCATTACACTCTGTGATGCTTAAAAGACAGGAAGATGGGTAATTTACCACTGATGCCTCACCCACTTTTTCATGAAAAAGTGTGCAAAGTCTGTGACCTACAAAGAGAGCTGTGAACTTAAATTCAGAACACTGGGGGGGAAAAGCAGTGACTCTGTGACCAAAGATTAACAAAGATTTCTTAGAATTAGCATAGACTTCAGAAAATTAGAAGAGGGAGTCAAAACATCAGCTCTACCTTTCGATGCTTGAGGACCCTGCCTTCTTCCATAAATGTGCCAAAAATGACCCACATTAGATTCAATATGTTTTTGTGCTACTTGAGGACAATCATTTGTTATCGCTTGTATTATTGTGTCCACCCAACAGCGACTTTAAAGTTATTTTATTTTAAATATTTAGAACATTTTTAAAACACTTAAAATACTCATACCAATACTCATTTTGTGTGCCTGTAAAAGTGCGTGCAGAAGTACGTTCCCTTTCATCCAACATTTATAAGACCATTACAGCAGTAAATCTTGTAACCATGACGCTTGAATGAGTAAACATTTGAACTCTGGACCACTGCAGTGAGTGCTTAAGGGAACAATCACAGAGTGGCCCCGAACAATAAAATTCCTTTCCCTTTTACTCATCTAACTAAGCTTCAAATACTTTGTTCAGTGGGTTGAACAAAAAGATTGCATAAAAATGTGAGGGACTAAAGCATTTTTAAACACGATCCCCTCATTTCAGGAGCTCAAAAGAAATTGGACAAATTAAACAATAGTGAATAAAATGTACATTTCTAATACTTGGTTGTCCAGTTGTTGTACAATTCAGGGAAGAGATAGGGTCTATGTCCAAGTGATAAACATATTTTGATACAAAATGTGTGAACTACGGTGGCCCAGACAGTTCAATAAGGCACCGTAGTGAATCAGCCCCAGAGAGAAAGACAAGTAGACAAATTGATTTACAGTTATTATTATTATTACTATTATTATTATTATTAGTAGTAGTAGTATTAGTATTATTATTATTATTATCATGATTGTTAGTGCTGATTGTACTTGTCATCATGACTGCATATCACTGGTGTATATTAATTATTCTCTTGTCTTTTACATTTTGCTGTGTAGCGTAAACACTTGTGTATTTAGTGTCTAATTCAGCTCATTCTCCTAATTAAGCTCACCTGATTTTCATTGTTTATTGCTGCTTACTTCATTATGCTGTGTGTGCTTCATGTCTTGCACTCCTTGTAATCTCCTGTAAGTTCCCTTTGGTGTTTAGTTATCAAAATTTTCCATTCTTGTCACTGTTTGCTTCAACAGAATAAAGAATACAGGTGCTGGGAAAAATATGTGTTAGCTTGTAGCAGGAGGTTTGTTGATCTAAAATGTTAGAATAAAATTAAGACAATGTTGTATTTTCACGTTTTTAATTGTAGCATTTCTTAAAATGTAATGAGTTGTATAAATACATATATAACAATATCAGTGCTCTATGTGAGTCTAGATTATAGATTATAGAACCTTTTAATACTTTAGAATATTACTGAAATGTCAGGTACCATAGAGACTACCTATATAAAGGCTTATTTCTGTTAGTTATGATGTTTTGTGATATACAACTAATTAAAACAAAACATTTAATATTAGAACACTACATCAGACAAATAAGAATATTTTTAATACGGAAATGTGGTACTTGTTTCTCAGAAGGGACCTTTAATCTGACATCATGTTTCATTGGAAACTACATTATAATTTATTGAACATGATTATATTTAAATAAATTCTCTGACATTTGAATATACACCTTCTTCAGTCTTCCTCTCTCTCTTTTTTGTCGTCTCTGTGGAGAAATGCAAGGCAGCATAGGTCACATGATCTCCATCTGTCTGGGGAAATATAAGATTTTAATCAAAATATAAATTTTAGTCATTTTGTTATATCAAGTTATTTTTATATTTCAATTTTACAAAGTTAGTAGACAATTAGGTGTGTTTACTCACCATATCATCTGGTAGATTGATGTCATTGTGCTGTGCTTTTGATGAGGAGTTTTCTAAACACATAGTTCAAAAAGCAACATGAATTCTGAAAATATTCTAATTGTTAGATTTCTGTTAATTTGATCAATACTTACCTCTAAAGTTTTTGCATGGTGTTCTTTGAGTTCGGCAACAGATTAAAACAATAATCACAATCACACAAATGGTCAAGCAGATTCCTGTGATCACCAGCAGCAACATAACTTCATAACAGGACGAATGAGCTACAAAACAAAGAGATAAAGACACATGTCATGGTCTCCAATAAAGAGATGATGTCAATAATATATGCTGTTCAGGAGCACTATGCAAAATAATTCACACCACTTTCGATTCTGGTTCCATTTCCAAGAAATATCTCTCTGCATGTGGCCACAGCACAGTGATAAGTCCCAACATCAGAGGAGTTGATGTTCTTAGAGAAATTATATCTGCATTTCTTCTGGGTGTTTGACGTCTTCTCACAATTTTCAGGCGTTTTTCCATCACTGTAGATGAGATCAGGAGAGTTCTTGTCTGATCCGGCTTTGAACCAGAACACACTGGGATCTCCTGCACAAGTCTCTGTCTCAGTCTGAGAGACAAGTGAACACTGCAGAGTCTCCGAAGTTTCTTTACGATGTTGATCCAAAACAGCTGGCTGCTGAACAACACGGTAGCTTGATGTTGTTTCACTGTTTCCTAATTAAATAAAGATATTGGTATTAAATCAGAAGAAGATACAGGTTCAGTGTTATTAATAATATTGAAAATCAATTGTTGAGTCTATATTTGTCCTTTGTTCAAGCTTTTGGAAAAACATTTTACAACTATTGTATTTTACCTAAAAAATATATGTTTGCTTTAAGACTATGGACGTGGTAATATTTTTATTAAAGTGAGATCTTATGGGTAGATAAGATGGAGATCTTTACTAACAGATATCTTCGTGACAAAGTATTGCACAATTTGTTTGAAATACAAATTGTTTATTTTTTTATTAATTCTGTTTTGTATATATATTGAATTACACAAAAAATATGAATTACCTGTTAATAATAAATAAGACCCATTCCAAGAAGAACCAAGCCAGTCCATAAGACCACAGTGATACATTCCTTCATCTTCTTTGGTGGTCTTCCGAATCGTCAAGTTGCTCATTTTGTTGTAATATGTTGTGCTGAAATTTCCAGATGTAAATCCTGGTCCATAATCGGGATTTGTATTCTTGCGTGTCATTACAATTAATTTTAGAGTATCTCCTGCAGTTTGCTTGTACCAGTGAACCCAACCGAGGCTCCCAATGGTCTTGGTAAAAACACATGTCAAAGTCACAGGTTGACCCAGTTGAACAGTGACAACAGGAGCCAAAGTATCTGGATTTAAAGACAAAAGCAAAGAGAATAAAGTTTAGCATAAAAAAAACCAAAGAAGCAAAATCATAATAAAAAGTAAATGCCTAAATTTTTATTACAGAAAATTTTACATTTCAGATCATGCAGCACTTACATCCTTTATGAAGGAAAAGAAGCGCTGCCCATAAAAATCGTCATATTCACACTGTCTTTTGACATTTAAGTGAAAGAGAGATGTTTCGTAATCCACTCTTTCAAAGGCATCTGATTGGCTTTCTTAGAATCAATAAGCACTTCCTGCCACAATGGAGCTGATGTTCAATGCAAAATGTTTTCTGTAAAGACTAGATGGGTTTGCCTGCCAGTAAAATATCTGATATTATTTTTCATATATATTTTTTTAAGTTTACCTTTTGGCATTTATTATTGAGCACCAGTTCAATTACATATTCACACGTTTACTGAATCAAGGCTTTAATGTTTTAGGTCTGGACCAAGCAACACATTATGTAAAAATGATCCTTCCTCCTCACAAAAAGCTAATAAAAAACTCTAAAAAAAATTGTTTAAAAAAAGTTTGGCAATTTTTATTGTCAGAATTATTTCAGTGTTTCATTTAATAGTTTATGTTGTAGGTTAAACACCTTCAGATTCTGAATCTAGCATATAAATTATAGAATCCTGTTTTGATTTATGTGTTGATATTTTCTTGAACATCCTGTTTTATTTAAAGAACATAAATACATCAATGGCAAAGTTTTAGATCATAAATATGGAGATTGATTTTGACCTCCTAACAAGAGCTGCTAACATTATCAATCCGTCAAGAAAGTCAGAAAGATTGTAGAGAAAGAAAGTGAATATTTCACTGCAAAAAAATCTACACCCAGTAACAGCACCAGTATAACAATCCATAAAAAGCTTCATACGCAGTTGACATGCAAGATACAAAATGATAAATTATGTTTCATATTCAGAGAAAAATGATACTTACTTCCTTGATGAAGAAGAACATGTATTGTGACCCAAAACAGAAGCATCTTGACACAACTCTTTACACTCCTGTGATGCTTAAAAGACTAAAGGAAGTGGGGCAATTTCACACCGATGACGACGAATCACTGTATTTCCTGCCTCACTCACGTTTTCCTGCAAAAGTGTTCAAAGTATGGCCTTAGCGAAAGCAATGTTGACTCAAATTCAGAATGCTGAAGATGGAAAAAGCAACAACTCTGTGACTGAAGGGTCAGACTAACAAAGTGGCAAAATTTCTTAAAATCCACATAAAATTAGAAGAGGGCTTAATAAAACCAAACCAGAAGATTCTGTCAGATTTTTTGTTCTTATAGAGATAATAAGCAGATAAATGCAGGCCATGAACATACTGTAAACATACTTATGCTTGCAAAAATGTCAACATTTCACTAGTCTTCAGATAAGATTAGATTGAACCAGTAATCTTTTATTCCAAGGCTATTGCTCAAGTCTTAAGATGCCATTAAGTAATATGTTGTCTGTTAAGATTAAAACTCTCAAGAGTTTGTAAGTTATTCTCCCCTTGTTGAGAATATTTCAATTTACGCTGAGCTTTCAATTTTGCTTCAAGCTGGTTCTTGTCATTTATTTCTGGGACATTCTCCCTGTGAAACGGTAAATAAATGGCTTTGATGAAAGAGTAGAAGCGGTTAAAGAGAAGAATGGCCAGTGGTGCTGGAGATGGCAAAGAGAGTCAGAGAAACAGCTCAGGTGAACTTAGCTAAAATTTAGTTTTGTTGTTTTATTCACTGAATAGTTCTTTAATCGGTTTAGATGAACAGTACAGTCTCCAGTGCCTATATTAAGCTGGAAACAGCCACTCTGGAGATACACCAATGAGAGTTGAACCGTGGAGTGTAGAGGAGCAGGAAGTTCAACATCTGAGGTCGAGGGACTCAGCCCTTTTCTTACAGCTGCCAAACCACACCACAGAATAAAATCAAGATGTGTCATCATTACGTCTCCAACTATAGTTGGGCAGCAAAAACTGTCAGTCTGTGAAGGCTGTAAATTCTTAATTACTTTTCCAAAAATGTAAGTTATTTTCATAAACTTTGCATTTACCTGTCAATCAGAGGGAAAGAGATCAAATGTTAAGGTTAAATATTTATAAGTTAAAGAAAACCCCAATGTTCCTTCTCCAACCTTTCAGAGAAAATCCTTTAAGTAGTCAGATTTTATGTTTAGTCATTTGTCTTTATGAATAATTAATTGATTCACAACTGGTATGTAACAGCACTGGAGGAATATGGTTTGTTTCAGGTTTGATTTATTTCAAATATTTGGAATTTTTTTTCCTTTTTCTTCTTGTTTGTTGATTTTATTCCTAACATATTTCTTGAGACCATGCTGAAATTTATAAAAAACATTTGATGGTTCTCTGATAATGCCCCAATATCTCAAATATATTGTGATTTCGAATGTTGTATCCCCCTGAAATACTTTTAATAATTTTTTCTTTTATACTTAGCTAAATCATGTTTTTTATGTGTTTTCTCCTGAGAAAAAACAGATGTGTACCTATTATGCACACCAATTCCTCATTACACAAGTACACATTCCCTGTCATGCTTAAATCAAATAAAAATTCAAGTTAATAGAACTTATCAAGTTGAAAAGTATGTATAAAAACAATGATACATGGTTTTCATGATAGTTTTGCATGCAGGGTATTTGAAAGTGTTGCCTTACATGGAATAAAATGCCTCTGCCTTTACAAGTCTAATTTATTCTGACTGGGTCAAAGGATAATATGTTTGCAGAAGTTTGGGTAGACAAAGCTTAGTGAGATATTTTTCACTAATCCCAACTGATTTCAATGCAGTGATTAAGAGTTACTAAGAAAGTAGTGCAATTAACACTTTATTATTAAAATATGCAAGATTCAGCATTTTTATACAATTTCTGAAATTGTAAAGGTTTTAATATTGACTGACGTTTTGTATTTCTGAATGTAACATGCAACCAGGTTTCTACAACTGCAGATTGTAGTTTGTCTTTAAAGTCAACAAACACCAGACCAACACCATGTAAAGCCGGTTCCCAATCACTCTAAACTTATGAATTTCACACATCAATGCACAATCAATGCAGGTCTCTGCATATCATCATACATATCAAGTTGGTGTCTCTTCTCACCAGAGCATCAGATCCAAACACTCCATTGGCTGTTCCGCAAGTAAAATTGTTCTAATCTGTTATTGGCCAATATTAATGATTCTGGACTTTATGCTAAGTTTACTGTCCCAAGAGAGGGTCCTGGCATGGACTTCTGCTACTGTGAATGCTTTGCTTTAAGGTTTAGTGTGTTGTAGTTTAGAGATGGTATTCTGCATGTCTTGTGTCTAAGCATAGTTTTTTTTTGTTTGTTTGTTTGTTTTTTTAGCTGCTGCTGTCTGTCATCTTAAATCTGCCCATTCTCCTATGGCCTTCAGCATGAAAAAACGATTTTCATTTGCACAACTACTGCTTGCTGGATTTTTTCCTTTTTTTCTGTTCTCTGTAATCTAAGAGATTCTTGTGTGAGAAAATTCCAGTTTATTAGCAGTAACTAGATAGTCATACCAGACCATCTAGCATCAACAACCATTCAAAGTTCCTTAAATTTACTTACTTCCTCAATCTGATGCTTAGATTGAACTTCATCCTCACTATTTATAGGTATTCAGGTTGCTACCATATGATTTACTGATTTATTATTTGTGTTTACAAACTGCTGTTTAATTATATCTAATAAGATAACAAATATACTTAATTCCAATCTCATTTCTGAAAAGGTTTCAGACAAAAAAGCCACCAAAACATCTATGTTAAGTTTTCAACACCACTTATAACCTGAAGCATAGTTTAAGTCATTTTGAGCCTGCTAATATTAAGTACGGGAAAAATTTGGATAAATGAAATTGTGTAGCCTATATACTATAACTTACACAGGGAATAATAAATCTGATAACCAGGCATAGCCTGAATTGTCAATTGTAATACTGGTGGAATGAACTGGAAGGATTGCATGACTTATGTGAACAACAGATTTGTATTATATGTGACTTCCCTCTCTCCTCAACAAAAAAAAAACTGAATACACAATATAGCCTATAATTTCCCACAACACTGTATTTTTGTATTAGAAAAGGATTGCTCAGGCGTGCTGTGGTGGCATAGGGGATAGCGTGACCCATGTTTGGAGACCTTGAGTCCTCGACACGGCTGTCGCGGGTTCGATTCCCTGACCTGGCGATATTTGCCTCATGTCTTTCCCCCTTTCCTGTCAGCCTACTTTCATATAAGGGACACTAGATCCCACAAAAGACCCCCTGGAGGGGTAAAACAAAAGGATTCCTCACAACATGATTGCGCAACTTGACATCCATTCAAACTGATTGTTTGACTTGTGAATATACAATTTCAGTCTTCATCTCGTTCTTCTTCGTCTCTCTTGATGTTTTTCCTCCAGAGAAATGTAACGTAAAATAGTTCAGATCCTGTCCTTCATCAGGCTGTTCAGAAAAAAAAAATTTCATGTACAATTATATTGAACACTAGGCTATAAAAATTGAAATTTCAACCAAATAACACTGATTTGATTTACAATTGCTACTTACAGTTTTATCTTCTTGTTCTGACCTTAATTGAAACATTTAGTTGTTTTAACATTTATTTAATTATGAATCAGTCAGTTGCATACTCTTAAACAATATTAAACACAAGAGCAGTAAAATAATATTAATATAACTCCAGCCTTAGTCCCAGTACAGAGCCAGCTTTCCTGATGATTTTGTCTAGTCTATTATTTTATCCCATTTAAAGCCAAAGTAATCCCAAATAGGTGACTTGGTATTTTTTGGCAACTAATTCCTCCATATTTGGACTTTAGTTTTCTAAATTGGCATGTCATTACATTCATGTTTACATTGTTCTGTCTACAAAAAAATTCCAAACATCTGCTGTGCAAATATTTCACCATATCTTTTGTTGAACTGATGACTATCAGCAGGGAAAATGTTGCACATTGCCCAACCTCACTGGAAAACCATTTTTGTTTGTCCATACATTTTACAAACGAGGAGACACGTAATGAGTTTAAATGGTAGTGTAGGTGAAGTGTTGTGGTTTGAATTTAT
>NW_022587656.1:166431-171111 GCF_003331165.1 Xiphophorus hellerii | reverse complement strand
CTAAATTATTGCATTTTATTTTGGATAGGTTAAATAGAAACTACTTGTTACTGTAATTGCGTTGGATAAAATTTTAAATGTAAATATACATATTTTTACTCATGCACAATTTACAGTTAGTGTCTAATTTGCAGCATTAGTTCTTAAGAGAATGTCACCCATATCCAAATAAAATTGTGACTGCGTAATATCCTTAACTGAATCGAATATCAATCGAATTGAATTGGGCTCTTCTGAATCGAGCAGAGTTCAGAAATCCGAATCAATACCTCTCACTGTTAAACAGCTTAAAGGTGGTGAAACTCATATCCACATAGCCTCTCATAACGTTCCACTTGGTCAATGAGGAAGGATGCAACATCTAGGACAGGCGTCAAACTCCAGTCTTAAGGGCCGATGTCCTGCAGTTATAGATGTGCCACAGGTACAAAACACTGGAATGAAATGGCTTAATTCCCTCCTCCTTGTGTAGATCAGTTCTCCAGAGCCTTGCTAATGACCTAATTATTCTATTCAGGTGTGGTGCAGCAGAGGCACATCTAAAGGTTGCAGGACAGCAGCCTTGAGGACTGGAGTTTGACATCCCTGATCTAGAGGATAGGACTGATTTTTTTCTTCTGCGCAGTCTGGTTTTGTTTAGGATCCTTCTCAGAGTGTGTATAACAGGTGCTCTCAAGTCCAGACCTTGATTGCTGTCCTCCTTTCAGATTCGTCCTGCTCCAGCACACCTGTATCCAATGAATGGCTCGTTACCAGGCCTGTTCAATGCATCTGGTGAGGGAATTCAACTATCATTCTGGTCTGTTGCAGTACAGTAGCTCCCAAGGACTGACCTTAAGCACCCTGGTGTATGCTAATGTTGACTTCATCCACACTGTGCACACAGAATATTTTTACACGTGATCACATATTGACAATGTACCATGAGAACTCTTTGTTTTTTTATTACAGAATTGTCTTTTTCTGCCTTATTTCTGATTTCTTCATGTTTTTTTATGGTGTGAGGCACTTTGAGCAGCATTGTTGCTGAGATGTGCTATATACAAATAAACGCTGGTTGTCATTGAGGTTTTAACTGTGCTTAAAGAGGTATAAAAAAAATTAGAAAAGTCAAAAGAGCAATAACTTTATATTTGAGTAGACTGACAAGTGGAATTTAAAATACATTCAAAAAAGGTAGTTTATTGACAAGTTCCAATTACATTTCAATAATAAGTTTTAAATTTTGTATATTCTTTTGAAAAATTGTAATTAGAGCAGAAACAGATATATTTACATAAAAAAGTTATGAGAAACTTTATTCCACATCAGGGCAGTTTGAGCTTGTTTCAAATATTAAGATAATACAGGACCACAATAATGATGGTCTTAATTACTAACATTGGATTAATTTGAATCTACATTTGTTCATATAAACACTGTGCTACTTAACAATTAAATCACATTTAACCCCTGAATACACACTGTCTTCAGTTTTCAGATGCCGTTTTATGTTTCCTCTTGGTGTTTTCCTTTCGTCAAAATGTAAGGCAGCGTAGTTCAGGTCCTGTCCATTTACCGTCTGAGCAGAAAGAAAATATTGCATTAAATTTTTGTTCCATGTGACATTCAGGTATATTTTTTAAGACTTTTAAACACAATTTTATATAGGTCACTTACAATATTATCCAGTTGATTCTCATTCTGTTTTGCTGTTGAAAAACAGTTCTCAATGGTTTGCTCGAAAGTTCAGAGTTTTTCTTCATAGTAGATTATTTAGGTCTTTATTTGTTTCAAATACAGCGAGACAAAAGATACAACTGACCTTTAACGTTTCCACACCATGATCTTCGAGTGTGGTGGCAGATAAAACCGATATTTACAGTCATAGAGATGACTAAGCAGATTATTATGATCATCAACACATTAACTTTAGGAATTGCTGACTGATCTGCAAAACAAGGTGAAAAAGAAATAATCATTGTCTTCAAAGAAGTAATAATATTTGCATAAGTATTTGAAGTACAAAAACTCTTACCTGTTGTTTTAATTCCATTTCCAAATAATATCTCTCCACATGTTGCCACGGCGCAGTAAAATGTTCCCTTGTCAGAAGAGCTGAAGTTCTTAGAAAAGCTGTAACTACATTTCTTTTGAGCGTTCGATGTCACTGTGTTCTCACAGTCACGAAGTCCTTTGTCAGTAGAATGGATGATTTCTGGATAGGACTGTTCTGATCCGGTTCTGAACCAGAACACACTGAGTTCTCCTGAACAGGCTTTGTCCTCAGACTGAGAGAGGACTGAACACTGAAGAGTCTCTGAGTCTGTTGGACGGGCAGGATCAGAATCTGGGTTCTGAAGAACAGTGTAGCTCGATGTCCTGGAGTTTGCTATGAGAAATTAAAATGTATATTAAACTGTAAACAAGAGTTGTACTATTTTTATTTAGGATAAAAATAATTTGATTCTTGATGTCAAAAATAAGAAGTCATCTATCTCAGTTTAACCTGAAAAATGTTTTATTGATGTTTATTTATATATTTTCAGGCTTTTTATTGATAGTTATGTCAATTTTGCTAATCTAAATAAATAAACGTAATGTAATCTTTTTTGTAGAACAAAAAGGCAAGAAATAAAGAAGCAAATACCATTTGCCTTTTTGTTATATTTTTAAAATGTCTCACAAATAATTTAAAACAAACCAAATTCTGGTCACTTTTACTGAGGCTCATGTAGTTTATCAGTTATATTTGTCTGCAGTTTCGTGTGTTTGGATGTGGGTTTTAGTAACAAAAGGCCAATTGGTTTAACATTTTTTAATCTTGCTAGTTCACTTGACCACAAATTTTCTTCATCAATTAATCCTGATCAGAGATGCTGTTTTCCATCTTATTCAGCATAAATCCCTTTGTAATTGGAAAAAAAAGTTTTTCAACAAACTCCTAATGTTATTGTGGATGTCTGTTCATTTCAAGAGCAACAATCTGTACTGTAAAGAAAATATTTGTCCGTTAAAGGTTTGGTGTTTAAACATTTAAACAATAAATATAATATTATTTAAGGGTGTATTGTATTGTTTGATGCCTCAGCCAATGGTAAGAGACATCAGTGGAATATAGAAAAGGAATAAATCCATTAACACCCAAAGTATCAAGAGTACTTATTTTGAGAGCAGAGATGCCAAAAAAAGAGACTAATCTAAAAACTAAGTTTCCCATGACCAATCAATCTCATTGCATATTAAACATAGTCAATCATTTATGACTAAAGCTCACAAATTGTATTTATCAGAGACGTAGATCAATGTCTAATGTATTTCTTTCTAGTTTAACTTAATTCTCCAGTCCAAGTGGAGCCGTGTTTTTTGGAGAAAAAGAGACACATTCAGACGGAGAAAATATTAAATCAGTTCTTTACCTTTTACTGATAAATAAGTCCCAGTCCAAGTAGATTCAGTCCAGTCCATGTGAGCACAGTGATACATTCCTTCATCTTGTAGAACTGTCTTCATAATCGTTAGATTGCTGAATTTATCATCGTTTGTTGCCGCTATTCTTGAGGTAGACGCATTTTGTTTATAATTAGGCTTTATGCTTTTCTGCTGCAACACAATGAATTTCAGAGTATCTCCTGCACTCTGTTTGTACCAGTGAAGCCATGAGGTGCTTTGAAATTTCTCCAATAAAGCACAAGACAAAGTCACAGGATCACCAAGTTGAACCGTGACCACTGGGACCAAAACAATCTGTATCATTTAATGAAAACAATAAGGAAAACAACAAAAATATTTAATTGCCATCAGTTGCTTATCATTCAGTTCCTTAACTGATGAAATGTTACTTACGCCCTTGGTGAAGAAGAAACAGTGAAGCCCATAACAGAAACATGCTGACACTGCCGTCATTGAGACCCTTGATTCTTAAATAACAGGGGGAGGTGTGGAGATCCACAGTCAAATGCATGTGATTGGCTATGACGGCATATACAATCAAAGTGCACTTCCTGCCACAGTAAGCAATGTTCTTTGAAAAACCCACTACAATTACACTTGGTGGTGTTAACAGAAGTTTCCAAAGTGCCCTCCTGGGTAATTAAAATAAAAGTCAGGCAATTATACCAAACATCTGTTATTTCAACATAATATGTAAAAATTAAGAAATCTCAACTCACAGGACATGTATCAGGTCTTTGCTGGACTGAAAAATAAATGTTTTGAAAAGATGTTTTCAGACACTATTTATTCGCTGTTATTTTAGGGGAGTGTATTCAAGCACACACTTCTGTTTACAGTACTGGACACATTTTATACTTGTTCATGCTTAGTAAGTGATGTCATTTTATACTTGTTCATGTTTAGTAGTCATGTGCCATTTTATACCTTGTTCATGGCTAGTAGTTATGGTCATTTTATGACGTGTTCATGTTTAGTAGTTATGTCATTATACTTGTCATGTTTAGTAGTTATGTCATTTTATACTTGTTCATGTTTAGTAGTTATGTCATTTACTTGTCATGTTTAGTAGTTATGTCATTTTATACTTGTTCATGTTTAGTAGTTATGTCATTATATACTTGTCATGTTTAGTAGTTATGTCATTTTATACTTGTTCATGTTTAGTTTGTCATTATACTTGTCATGTTTAGTAGTTATGTCATTTTATACTTGTTCATGTTTAGTAGTTATGTCATTTTATACTTG
>NW_022587656.1:97598-166331 GCF_003331165.1 Xiphophorus hellerii | reverse complement strand
TCATGTTTAGTAGTATGTCATTTTATACTTGTTCATGCTTAGTAGTTATGTCATTTTATACTTGTTCATGTTTAGTAGTTTCATTTTATACTTGTTCATGTTTAGTAGTTATGTCATTTTATACTTGTTCATGTTTAGTAGTATGTCATTTTATACTTGTCATGTTTAGTAGTTCATGTCATTTTATACTTGTTCATGCTTAGTAGTTATGTCATTTTATACTTTTCATGTTAGTAGTTATGTCATTTTATACTTGTTCATGCTTAGTAGTTATGTCATTTTATACTTGTTCATGTTTAGTAGTTATGTCATTTTACTTGTTCATGCTTAGATGATGTCATTTTATACTTGTTCATGCTTAGTAGTTATGTCATTTTATACTTGTTCATGTTAGTATTATGTCATTTTATACTTGTTCATGTTTAGTAGTTGTCATTTTATACTTGTTCATGTTTAGTAGTTATGTCATTTTATACTTGTTCATGTTTAGTAGTTATGTCATTTTATACTTGTTCATGTTTAGTAGTTATGTCATTTATACTTGTCATGTTAGTAGTTGTCATTTTATACTTGTTCATGTTTAGTAGTTATGTCATTTTATACTTGTTCATGTTTAGAAGTTATGTCATTTTATACTGTTCATGCTTAGTAGTTATGTCATTTTACTTGTTCATGTTTAGTAGTTATGTCATTTTATACTTGTTCATGCTTAGTAGTTATGTCATTTTATACTTGTTCATGTTTAGTAGTTGTCCATTTTATACTTGTTCATGTTTAGTAGTTATGTCATTTTATACTGTTCATGTTTAGTAGTTATCATTTTATACTTGTTCATGTTTAGTAGTTTGTCATTTTATACTTGTTCATGTTTAGTAGTTGTCATTTTATACTTGTTCATGTTTAGTAGTATTTGTCATTTTATACTTGTTCATGCTTAGTAGTTATGTCATTTTATACTTGTTCATGTTTAGTAGTTATGTCATTTTATACTTGTTCATGCTTAGTAGTTATGTCATTTTATACTTGTTCATGTTTAGTAGTTATGTCATTTTATACTTGTTCATGTTTAGTAGTTATGTCATTTTATACTTGTTCATTTTTAGTAGTTGTCATTTTATACTTGTTCATGTTAGTAGTTATGTCATTTTATACTTGTTCTATTAGTAGTGTGCATTTTATACTTGTTCATGTTTAGTAGTTATGACATTTTATACTTGTTCATGTTTAGTAGTTAGGTAATTCTATATCTGCTCATATTTAGTAGTTATGTCATTTTATACTTGTTCATGTTTAGTAGTTATGTCATTATATACTTGCTCATGTTTAGTAGTTATGTCATTTTATACTTGTTCATGTTTACTAGTTATGTGATTATATACTTGCTCATGTTTAGTAGTTATGTCATTTTATACCTGTTCATGTTTAGTAGTTATGTCATTATGTACTTGCTCATGTTTAGTAGTCATGTCATTTTATACCTGTTCATGCTTAGAAGTGATGTCATTTTATATCTGTTCATGTTTAGTAGTTGTGCCATTTTATACCTGTTCATGTTTAGTAGTTATGTCATTTTATACTTGTTCATGCTTAGTAGTTATGTCATTTTATACTTGTTCATGTTTAGTAGTTGTGCCATTTTTACCTGTTCATGTTTAGTAGTTATGTCATTTTATACTTGCTCATGTTTAGTAGTTGTGCCATTTTTACCTGTTCATGTTTAGTAGTTATGTCATTTTATACTTGTTCATGTTTAGTAGTTATGTCATTATATAGTTGCTCATGTTTAGTAGTCATGTCATTTTATACTTGTTCATGCTTAGTAGTTATGTCATTTTATACTTGTTCATGCTTAGTAGTTATGTCATTTTATACTTGTTCATGTTTAGAAGTGATGTCATTTTATACTTGTTCATGCTTAGTAGTTATGTCATTTTATACTTCTTCATGTTTAGTAGTTGTGCCATTTTATACCTGTTCATGTTTAGTAGTTATGTCATTTTATACTTGTTCATGCTTAGTAGTTATGTCATTTTATACTTGTTCATGTTTAGTAGTTGTGCCATTTTTACCTGTTCATGTTTAGTAGTTATGTCATTTTATACTTGTTCATGTTTAGTAGTTATGTCATTTTATACCTGTTCATGTTTAGTAGTTATGTCATTTTATACTTGTTCATGCTTAGTAGTTATGTCATTTTATACTTGTTCATGTTTAGTAGTTGTGCCATTTTTACCTGTTCATGCTTAGTAGTTATGTCATTTTATACTTGTTCATGTTTAGTAGTTGTGCCATTTTATACCTGTTCATGTTTAGTAGTTATGTCATTTTATACTTGTTCATGTTTAGTAGTTATGTCATTTTATACTTGTTCATGTTTAGTAGTTATGTCAATATATACTTGCTCATGTTTAGTAGTTATGTCATTTTATACTTGTTCATGTTTAGTAGTTATGTCATTATATACTTGCTCATGTTTAGTAGTTATGTCATTTTATACTTGTTCATGTTTAGTAGTTATGTCATTTTATACTTGTTCATGTTTAGTAGTTATGTCATTATATACTTGCTCATGTTTAGTAGTTATGTCATTTTATACTTGTTCATGTTTACTAGTTATGTGATTATATACTTGCTCATGTTTAGTAGTTATGTCATTTTATACCTGTTCATGTTTAGTAGTTATGTCATTATGTACTTGCTCATGTTTAGTAGTTATGTCATTTTATACCTGTTCATGTTTAGTAGTTATGTCATTATATACTTGCTCATGTTTAGTAGTTATGTCATTTTATACTTGTTCATGTTTACTAGTTATGTGATTATATACTTGCTCATGTTTAGTAGTTATGTCATTTTATACCTGTTCATGTTTAGTAGTTATGTCATTATATACTTGCTCATGTTTAGTAGTCATGTCATTTTATACTTGTTCATGCTTAGAAGTGATGTCATTTTATACTTGTTCATATTTAGTAGTTAGGTCATTTTATATCTGTTCATGTTTAGTAGGTATGTCATTTTATACTTGTTCATGCTTAGTAGTTATGTCATTTTATACTTGTTCATGTTTAGTAGTTATGTCATTTTATACTTGTTCATGCTTAGAAGTGATGTCATTTTATACTTGTTCATGTTTAGTAGTTATGTCATTTTATACTTGTTCATGCTTAGTAGTTATGTCATTTTATACTTGTTCATGTTTAGTAGTTGTGCCATTTTATACTTGTTCATGTTTAGTAGTTATGTCATTTTATACTTGTTCATGTTTAGTAGTTATGTCATTTTATACTTGTTCATGTTTAGTAGTTATGTCATTATATACTTGCTCATGTTTAGTAGTCATGTCATTTTATACTTGTTCATGTTTAGTAGTTATGTCATTTTATACTTGTTCATGCTTAGAAGTGATGTCATTTTATACATGTTCATGCTTAGTATTTATGTCATTTTATACTTGTTCATGTTTAGTAGTTATGTCATTTTATACTTGTTCATGCTTAATAGTTATGTCATTTTATACTTGTTCATGTTTAGTAGTTGTGCCATTTTATACTTGTTCATGTTTAGTAGTTATGTCATTTTATACCTGTTCATGTTTAGTAGTTATGTCATTTTATACTTGTTCATGTTTAGTAGTTATGTCATTTTATACTTGTTCATGTTTAGTAGTTGTGCCATTTTATACTTGTTCATGTTTAGTAGATTTGTCATTATATACTTGCTCATGCTTAGTAGTTATGTCATTTTATACTTGTTCATGTTTAGTAGTTATGTCATTTTATACTTGTTCATGCTTAGTAGTTATGTCATTTTATACTTGTTCATGTTTAGTAGTTATGTCATTATATACTTGTTCATGTTTAGTAGTTATGTCATTTTATACTTGTTCATAATTAGTAGTCGTGCCATTTTATACTTGTTCATGTTTAGTAGTTATGACATTTTATACTTGTTCATGTTTAGTAGTTAGGTAATTCTATATCTGCTCATATTTAGTAGTTATGTCATTTTATACTTGTTCATGCTTAGTAGTTGTGTCATTTTATACTTGTTCATGTTTAGTAGTTGTGTCATTTTATACTTGTTCATGTTTAGTAGTTTTATCATTTTATCCTTGTTCATGTTTAGTATTTAGGTCTTTTTATATCTGTTCATGTTTAGTAGTTATGCTATTTTATACATTTTCATGTTTAGTATGTGTAACCATGTGTAACTGGTTGCTCGACATCCTGACCAGTCGACCTCAACATGTCCGGCTGGACAACCACTTCTCATCCACCATCATCATAAACACCGGAGTGCCACAAGGCTGTGTGATGAGTCCCTTCCTCTACTCCCTTTTCACCTACGACTGCAGACCTGTCCACGTCTCTAACGCCATCATCAAGTTCGCAGACGACACCACGGTGATCGGCCTCATCAGAGATAATGACGAGGCCGCTTACAGGGAGGAGGTAGACCGTCTGCCTGAGTGGTGTGACAAAAACAACGTGCAGCTGAACACCTAGAAGACCAAGGAGCTTATCGTGGACTTCAGGAGGAACGCTGACCCACATCCACCCATCCACATTAAGGGGACAGTGGTGGAGCGTGTGGACACCTTTAAGTTCCTGGGAGTCCACATCTCCGAGGACCTGACTTGGACGACCAGCTGCTCCAAACTCATTAAGAAGGCGCATCAGCGCCTCTTCTTCATGAGGACCCAGAGGAAGAACCACCTGTCCTCAGAGATCCTCACGAACTTCTACCGCTGCACCATTGAGAGCATCCTCACCAACTGTATTACAACTTGGTACGGGAACTGCTCTGTCTCCGACCGGCAGGCGCTGCAGAGGGTGGTGAAAACTGCCCAGTATATCGCCGGGGCACCGCTCCCTGCCATCAAGGACATTTACAGGAAGCATTGTTTGAAAAGGGCCGGGAAAATCACAAAGGACTCCACTCACCCAGCACACACACTCTTTTCCCTCCTGCCCTCTGGGAGGCGTTACAGAAGCCTACGGACCAGAACCACCAGGCACCGGAACAGCTTCTTTCCCACAGCTGTCACGCTTTTGAATGCCTCCTGACATAAAACATAAACTATAAGGACTGTACTCCCCTATCCTCTCATACAACAATAACACATGGACTATCCTCACACACACACACATCACGGACTGTTTTCTTCACACACACATACAACCTGTAAATTTTATCTGCCATTATTTATCTATAATCCATTCCCTAACATTCTTATATATTCTGTATAATCTGTGCATATAGCTCCCATATTTATATTTATACACAATATCTATATCTCTTGCTATAACCCCTAATAGTCCATACATACATAGTCTTGTACATCTGCAAATAAATATTATATCTCGTAGAGCACTTCTGGATAGATGCAAACTACATCTCGTTGCTTGTACTTGTGACAGTGCAATGACAATAAAGTTGAATTCTATTCTATTCTATTCTAGTTATGTCATTTTATACTTGTTCATGTTTAGTAGTCATGTCATTTTATACTTGTTCATAATTAGTAGTTGTGCCATTTTATATTTGTTCATGTTTAGTAGTTATGTCATTTTATACTTGTTCATATTGTAATGACGCCAACACCGCAGCTGTAGTCCCGCCAAACAGGGTTTATTAGAAACAGGTACAAGCTGCTATTCCTGAGGCTGCAGCTCACGCCTCTAACAAACGGGCACACTCCACTGTTAGCTTCATTGCTAACTCCCCTCTGAACTCTCCCCAACTTCCGGTCCTGGTACTCCCGCTCCACCAATCCCCCGCCCACATGACAGGCCTATCACATGAGAGTGGGAGCCAGCAGAGTCAGACAGGGAAAGCCCATAACACTCTAACAGAAAGGATCACAATGCAACTTATAAGAAATACAAATAACCATATGAACCCCAGCAGAACTAAAACACAGAATCGTTACAATATGTTGTAGTTAGGTCATTTTAAACAATTATAAGATCTCTGATTTAGTAGATTGAAAGTGAGATCCTATCTTCATACAGCAGTTAAAAGAACAGTACTATAATTTTTAATTCATTAAATTAATTTTTATTCAAAATAATTTTAATGTATTTTGATAATACCTTAAAAATAAAATTGTGAAGGTTTAAAACAATATCTACCACTGAATATTTAAAAAAGACATTTATTTAGTAGAATTTCTTCAGAACCCTTCATGGCCCCCGTCTAGAACCGGCCCTGGCCTACAGCTCTGGATCTGGTGCATTTTTGCTTAGCATGTTTTTTCTTCATTGATAGGAAGTCAGATTATCCAAACTGGTAAACCACATTAATACAATATTTTTTAGTGAAGAAATACATTAAATGACCACTGAACAAATTATTCATAAAATACAGTATATCACAATTTTTGAATAAAACACACAGAAAGTAATATAATGTAGGAAATAATTATATATTTACTGTTAATTTATTAGTATGATTTGTTCTTTAAATGGCCACTTATTTTGGCTAATGCTATTATTTATTAAATATCATCCAAACTCAACATCCTAAGCAAAGAATCAAACCACAATAGTCAACTAAAATCACAATAAGAAACTGAATCAATAACTAAATATTTTGTACCATATCAGCGTCAGGAGATGATTGAGGATGAAGAGACGCTGATTTCTGAACAGGAGGAGCACTGCCAGAGCCCTGCAAAATGACCTCCAGCAGACCACAAATGTGCATGTGTCTGCACAAACGGTTAGAAACCGACTCCATGAGGATGGTATGAGGGCCCGACGTCCACAGATGGGGGTTGTGCTCACAGCCCAACACCGTGCAGGACGCTTGGCATTTGCCAGACAACACCAGGAATAGGCAAATTCGCCACTAGCGCCTTGTGCTCTTCACAGATGAAAGCAGGTTCACACTGAGCACATGTGACAGACGTGACAGAGTCTGGAGACGCCGTGGAGAGCGGTCTGCTGCCTGCAACATCCTTCAGCATGACCGGTTTGGCAGTGGGTCAGTAATGGTGTGGGGTGGCATTTCTTTGGAGGGCCGCACAGCCCTTCATGTGCTCACCAGAGGTAGCCTGACTGCCATTAGGTACCGAGATGAGATCCTCAGACCCCTTGTGAGACCATATGCTGGTGCGGTTGGCCCTGGGTTCCTCCTAATGCAGGACAATGCTAGACCTCATGTGGCTGGAGTGTGTCAGCAGTTCCTGCAAGATGAAGGCATTGAAGCTATGGACTGGCCAGCCCGTTCCCCAGACCTGAATCCGATTGAGCACATCTGGGACATCATGTCTCGCTCCATCCACCAACGTCACGTTGCACCACAGACTGTCCAGGAGTTGGCGAATGCTTTAGTCCAGGTCTGGGAGGAGATCCCTCAGGAGACCATCCGCCACCTCATCAGGAGCATGCCCAGGCGTTGTAGGGAGGTCATACAGGCACGTGGAGGCCACACACAATACTGAGCCTCATTTTGACTTGTTTTAAGGACATTACATTAAAGTTGGATCAGCGTGTAGTGTTATTTCACTTTAATTTTGTGTGTGGCTCCAAATCCAGGCCTCCATTGGTTAATAAATTTGATTTCCATTGATGATTTTTGTGTGATTTTGTTGTCAGCACATTCAACTTTGTACAGAACAAAGTATTCAATGAGAATATTTATTTCATTCAGATCTAGGATGTGTTATTTGAGTGTTCCCTTTATTTTTTTGAGCAGTGTATATATATACTGCTCAAAAAAATAAAGGGAACACTTTAAGTGTTAAACACCTGTTTAAGTGTTCCCTTTATTTTTTTGAGCAGTGTATATATATATATATATATATATATATATATATATATATATATATATATATATATATATATATATGTAAATATATGTGGAGTTTTGAATGAAATACATGCTAATATTACACAGCAGCAGTTTGTTTCAGAGCTGGGGTCAGTAACGCTTCTTTTTGACTGTTTACCAGTTTACTCAATTAATTACATTTAGTTAGATGGCACATCAGCTTAATGTTAGCTTGCTAGCTTTTTGTTTTTATTTAATGTATATTAGTAGTATGTTTACTATCCCAGTTTACGATCAGGACATACTTGTTAGCATAGGTGCGTATATATATATATAACGCCCTGCCACCTATTTTCTGCCAGTCTTCCTTTGGTGTTCATGAATGATTGTGGAATGATTTCCCACATGCAGTGATGTTAAAAGTTTTTGTCACCTGAGTCAATAACATGGCGGCAGGGGCGATTCTAGGATCTGACCGTAAGGGGTGCTTAGCCCCCAGTAAGGCTAAGAAGATATTTGTTGGTGCAGTTTTCTAAATCTAGACATTCACAAACAAAATTAAGAGACATGTTGTCAGTAATTCATGGGATAAAAGAACAATGTTCATTTTACTCAAACATATACTTATAGAGAAACTTTACATTTTTTCCAGAGGTGTATATACTCAGTTTGAAACAGAATCTCAAGATTACATCATACCTGCCAACATCTGCTAACATTAATGAGACACAAGCAGCTGTGGAGAGACACGGTCCTAGTGTGATCTGCTCTCCCAGAAATTAAAATAAAATCTACTCAAAACTGCATTTCCAGTCATTTGAAGAACATTTTACTAAATGCATAGGATTAATAAACCTAAAACCAGTTTACTATCAAGGTAGAAGTTCAGGTTAATGACTAGTGAAAACTAGTCATTAACCTGAACTTTATTTGAAAATCATTCTTAGAAATTGCATTACCCTTATTTTTGTCTGAATGTTATGCGGCTGTTGGCCTTTTTCCTTTAAACAAGAATGAATGTCCATCTATGGAAAAGTAGAGATGATGAGTCGGGGTTTTAATATTTCAGTTCACAGTTCATGAAGTGGGCCTGTCATAGTTTCAGTACCAAACACCTTTCTATTCACAGACACAGAAAAACCTATCATTCTGCACTGTTCTTTAGTTTTACCTTATTTAAATGACTCCAGAGAGATTTGGGAAATTAAGTACAAAACAACATAACAGTCACTAATCAAACTTAAAAAAAGACCAATAAGAGTAATTAACAAGGCTAAGACCAGGATCAGACTAACCCATTATTTATCCAAATATTTTGCACATATACAACATTTTGTACAGAACTACAAAATACTCTTCCAACAAATAAAGCCAATGCTGTACACAATTTCCTTCAAAAATATAAAAATAATTCTAAATTAATTAAGTACTTAGCAATTTTTTTTTCTTCATTGATAGGAAGTCAGATTATCCAAACTGGTAAACCACATTAATACAATATTAGTGAAGAAATACATTAAATGACCACTGAACAAATTATTCATAAAATACAGTATATCAAAAAAAAATTAATAAAACACACAGAAAGTAATATAATGTAGGAAATAATTATATATTTACTGTTAATTTATTAGTATGATTTGTTCTTTAAATGGCCACTTATTTTGGCTAATGCTATTATTTATTAAATATCATCCAAACTCAACATCCTAAGCAAAGAATCAAACCACAATAGTCAACTAAAATCACAATAAGAAACTGAATCAATAATAACTAAATATTTTGTACCATATCAGCGTCAGGAGATGATTGAGGATGAAGAGACGCTGATTTCTGGTTCTTTAGGTTCTAGCGGGTCTGCAGTTCCTCTAATGATCCATTCTGTCTGATATATAGACTGCGCCACGACGGACACATTTTTTTTGTCTTTCGATGTCCACAGTATCCATCCTCTCTGAAGTTGTTCAGTTTATAATTCGCGTCTTTTCACTCACGTCTGTTTTTTTAAAGCGTTTTTGCTTCTAAGGACATGGAATCGGGTCGAGGATGTTTAAAATAGACGCGGGTTGATAGCAGCTCACTGCGGCTGCGTAGTGTCCGTCTCTAGGCAACCGGGACGTTCAGCGTCTGTCTGTAGAGTTCAGGGGGTCCTTTAGCTCCCGCCACGACAATGTAGCTGACCTTAATATTTCCTGTGTTTTATTGTGGTCATTATTGTTAAACTTAGTGTTGATGTGTGTACGATAGGCGTGTCTATCGGACAGTTATGTATCGGTTTAAAATGGGACGCACATTTAACGGCCAAATATGGGACGATTCCGTGTTTTACGGGTGGCAATCCTATTCAGGGGAGCTGAGATACTAAAGCACCACTAAAACTGGGCTAGAATCGCCACTGCTTGCTGCTGCTGCAGCTTCATCACATCATCCAGGCGTTAAACCAGACAGATAAGACCCGCCCACTCCCTGAAGGCGCTGTCCAATCAGAATCCAGAACGCCCCGCCACCCATAGGAACCGTCTGCTTCACATTTCTGGATCCTCAACTACTTTATTACTGGTAAATATTTTCTGACTGGAAAAATACTTCATTGTTAAGAGCAGGAAAAATGAAGACTTCCTGAAAAGGTGAGAGTGATAGCTTTCTGGAAAATGCCGTTGTAATGTAAAATATGACAGATTGCTGGATAAAATAAATTTATAGTTGTTCATTTTTTGGTGTCTCAATCATACAATCACACATAACCATTGAGAGTTTGGAAACGGATGCTTTTTATTTGCCAAAGTTACTTGGGAGGAACCAAACATTTCAGCTTCCTGAAATAATCAGTCCCCCCTCCATAACATGGGAACAGAGAACCAACACACGCATTATTAAGTCTGTTTGTAACATTTGAATGTTAATTATTTTTCCCTAAAATTGATCATTGAGAGAAGCAGGACTGGATCATCGCACAGATGTTTGTATTTACGCTGCTGAACGAACAAGTTAGTGATAATCCTGTAAACGGGAAAAACACGACACAGACACGACGTTACTCCTTTCTCTTCCAGTGTTATTATGTTATTTCAAGAACAGTTTTAAACATTACATTGTCACATACTGAGTGCTGAACATTGTACACAAACATTGTGGTTATAGCCACTCAGTAATAAGAAATGTAGCACAGGACGCAGCTGGCCAGAAATCTAACTTGAGTATAACTCTTAAGAAAACTCAAGTTATCGCAGAGACCACAAACACTCCCTGCTCATTCGACAAATGTAATGAACCTAAATACAGCTTTAAACCTGTATTTAAGCTTGACAGTGATAAGTCAGAATTTTACCTGTAAAGGGCAAAAACGAAAGCAGACACGACACGGACACGACGTTACTCCTTTCGCTTCCAGTGTTATTATGGAGGAGCAGCAGCAACGCGGTCCAAGTACACCTCGCTGCAGCAAACAGAAAGGGGCGGGGACGGACCGCTGTCAGTCTCATACCTTATATGGAAATGGGACTATTGCATTCCGGAAATGAAGGGGGCGCTAGTGACACAATTTCCTGTACCAACCGTATTCAATCAATCAATCAAATTTTATTTGTATAGCACATTTCAGCAGCAAGGCATTTCAAAGTGCTTTACATCATTACAAACACAGAAACACAATTTCAACATAAAATCAACAATCAAAACATTACATTAAGTCAAGTTCCATCAATAAATTTGTAATTGATTACATTTCAAATACAATTCTAAACAGGTGGGTTTTTAGTCTAATTTAAAAGAAGTCAGTGTTTCAGCTGTTTTACAGTTTTCTGGAAGTTTGTTCCAAATTTGTGGTGCATAGATGCTGAAAGCTGCTTCTCCTCATTTGGTTCTGGTTCTGGGGATGCAGAGCAGAACCAGAACCAGAAGACCTGAGAGGTCTGGAAGGTTGATACAACAGCAGATCTTTAATGTATTGTGGTGCTAAGCCGTTCAGTGATTTGTAAACTAACAACAGTATTTTAAAGTCTATTCTTTGAGCTACAAGGAGCCAGTGGAGGGACTTTAAAACTGGTGTTATGTGCTCTATCTTCCTGGTTTTAGTGAGAACGCGAGCAGCAGCATTCTGGATCAGCTGCAGCTGTTTGATTGATTTGTTGGACAGACCTGTGAAGATGCTGCTGGCCACACCCCCTAACTCAATGTTTACACTTGTATGTGAAAATGGCTGCCAGCCGATGGACAATTATACAACCATACATCTTTGAAAAGCATTTTGCAGCCTCTTGCAATTACAACAAGATTGCAGCAAGTGGTTTCTGGATGGCAAGTCAACAACAAACCACTTGTTTTTTCCAGCAGTCATTGTACAACGCATACAGCGATAAAACCAGCTGACCAAGCATACTGGAGCTTAGCTTATGTTGCTAGGTAACGGGTAAAACTTTGCTGGGGTTGCTAGGTAACTGGCGGAACTCTGCTAGGGCTGCTAGGTAACCAGCGGAACTCTGCTACTCTGCCTTTGAAATTGTGGCACTTTTGATGGGTCAGATAGACTTAAGAAACTTTAACAGCAGCCCAATTAAATTTTTTGTCATGGGGCCCAAGATTCCTGGCGGCGCCCGTGCTTCTACCAACATACTGTGGAATAAAATAATTATTTACAGTGTGTTTACTTTTATTAGAAGTTTATTTAATATTAATCTTACAATGTTTAATTAGTTTATTATGTCTCACTCAGTCTTACAGAGTCATTGTTTCTCTTTTTAGCCTTCACAGTTTGTCTCAGTGTGTCAGAAGCTTAGCAACAGGCGATAAGTAAATAGTTTTCATACCTTGAGGAGGGACAAGACCAGACCGACGGCGGAGCGATTATTATTAGACACAGAATATTCTGTCTGAAACCCATTTTTAACTGAAAGTTGCATTTTTCTCTGTGTGTGTATTAATCTGATTAGCTCCTTGGGAATGTTGGTGGCGACACTCTGTCTGCGGGAGAAGGACAGTACACAGTATATGTAGAGAGGTGATTCCTTTGTCTAGTTAGATCTCTTCTGAGTTCTCCATCTGTGCAGATGTAAAATAAAGCTGTGTTTTGTTCTTCCTCTTTAACAAGGTTTGGACTTTGTTAATTTTTCTCGCTCCACAATACTTCTGGCCGGTTGTCATTGTGGCCAAAAGGCATTTGGCTCATCCATGTGAACAAGCATCAAATATTAGTAAAGATTAAAAATGGGTCAACTGAAGTTGCCGATTGTTTCCTTTCTCATCAACATTTCAGTCCACAGAGATGTAAAACTCATTTTACTTTCTCAGTGCTTCTTAAAGTATTAAACCTTAGTGTATATCAACTCCTTAGTGTTGATTTATTTAACTTAGGGAAGTGCAAAGCACCGACTATAAACTACAGAAAAACTGACTTAATTAGTACCGTGAAGTACCTTATATGATTGCTTGGTGCTGACTCTAAAATATAGACTTTAATTCACTGCTATGTCAATAGTGCTTTTCCCATAGGATGATTCTTCCTGGATACATTCGATATGAGGCATTTTGGAGGCGACTGCTGACCTGACAGCTTCCAGCAGACAGTTCTCAAAATCCTATGCAAGGAGGGAAATCTACAAAAGACCATTGCTCTACAAAAACTGCATGTTTAGGCAACGCTGTATGTGCAGCCAGAAAAAATTCAGTTTCTCAGAAAATCTGGATGTTAAATGTTTAAGAAGAGCAATTAAAGCTAGAGTATATAACTTTTTTTGCTGCCACCCTTAAAAAGATTTTTACAATTTTTTTTAACATATTTGTTAAAACAGTTTCTCTGTATTATGAGACAGATATTCTGTGAAAAGATTAATGTTGTCCATGTCCTCCCTGAGCTACGATTGTAGTTCGAAGAAAAGTACCACTCCCAACCAAAAACAGCCAATCAGAGCCAGGAGGAGGGGTTTAGCACAATCAATCAATCAATGCTGCTAAACGTGCTAATGGCGCAAAAACAGGAAAGACAGTTTATTTGCTGTCATCGTTGGCTATTCTAACTAGCACAACAGGGTATTCTAGCTGTAGTGCAACAGAGATCAAGCGTGGAAAGGAGAGGGAAGATGAGCAGTGAAACAAGATCTTGTGATTGACAGCGCTAAGACCCGCCTCCTGGCTCTGATTGGTTGTTTCTAGTTAGCACTGAAGAAGGTGGAGGAGCTCAATTTTGTTCTGATTATCTGTCTCAGACCATACTGTCACATCATACTGACAGTTTAAACAAACATAAAAAAAATATATGTTTAAACATGTTACATACTGCAACTCTAAGAAAATTTTACAAATAAATACATACCTCTGCTCATTGTTACCTTCTGGTCTATAGACCAGCATCCTCATTGTTAGCAAGAGTCTGCTCCAGTTCAAAATCCAGATTACTCACAGAAATCATCACATCATCTGCAAAGAAGCAGAGCAGCATCAGACTGGACACCCTGCGGTCATCCAGCCTAGAGTTCCTCCACCACCACTTTGAGTAGCTTGAAGTTCTCTTTGGGTTTTGTTTCCTCACAGCTGAAAATCATGAGACCCATTTTAGATGATTATACAAAATTCAGCTTTATTCGGAGCCACAACACCAATAAGGTCAACACAGTGAATGAATACATACATACATAAAACCTCCCAATATGGGAGAGGAATAATTCAAGTCAGACATTGCAGTTTGATCAGGTGTACCCTGCAGAGTAACATTCAACAAAAATCACTGTGCCATAAATAACAAGTGGTGATCAGATCAATAAAAAAGCAGGAATTTCAACAGATATCAAACACGAGGGCCAAGCTTGGTTAAAAAGTCAACATTTTTGGAAAGAAGCGAAGCTGGAACTTTAGTGCTGTTTGTTGGAGATGCATTTGTTTTCTTTGGTTCGCATAAGATTAGCCTTTTCCTCAAGCCTGAGCGTCCAATTAGGACCTGACTGTCCAAACTGGTGTCCAAAACAGCAATGCTTCTTTAGCTGCGCTGACTCAGTCTCCTCTTCTTTGGTATTTTAGTGCAGCACCAGGTTAACATTATTCCAGTGATACAGCACCCATAAATGACCCTGCACGAATGGGGTGCCAGCTTACGATCAGTGAGTTCCTTCCCTCGCTTGAGAAGGCGGCGATCTTTTCCAGTTCTTTGGAACAAGAAGGAGAAACTCCTTCTTCGATCTAAGCTTCAGAGGACGCCTGGGGTTTGAGGTGGGCCTTCTCCATGGTTGTTCCGTAGGGGTCTGACCTTTTGAAGAAGCCCATCTGGAAGGAAAGGTGAAGAGGTCACATAAGCAATTAACTAACTTCAGAATATCTCTGAATGTTTGGGTTGCTAGAGCTTTTAATCAATATTTTGTCCCAAATTAGACTAAATTACATGTATTATATGAAAATATTGTTTTGTCAACCCTACATATGTGTTGAAAATGCATCAAGTGACATTAGTGGGATGCAGTCCACTTGGGTACCATTAAGATCAGAAGCGGTTGGAGTTGAGTTTGCTATAAAGCCTTCAAGAAATTAAAGGTATTAAGCAATGAACTAAAGTCAGAAACCCCTTCTTTATATTATTGTTGTTTTTTGCAGTGTCTGAAATTTTCCCAAACCTATAGACGGTGCCGTTCTGCATACTAAACACAGAACAAATCAGTAAATACTCAAAGTTCATTATTCATAGTTTCCTAAGAGGTAATAGAGTATTTGGAAGAAAGCTTTTATGGTTCTGTTCAGTTATTAATATTAATTATTAATATACACTGATGACAGATACAAAAAAGTACAGACTAAATCAGCAATCTCCAACCCTGGTACTTGAGATAAACAGTCCTGCACACCCACTAAATATTTCCTTACATATCTTTTAGGAGTTAAATTAATATTTATAATTTTCAACTTGGTGCAGATCAGATGATACATGAGTGCCATGGACTGGCAATACACTACACCAAGATGGCACTGCCCCGCCCGCTTTTGAAACCTCTCAGTCCTGTACTCGTCTTCTTTCGATGAGCACAGTTAAATGTTTTTAGGTGAAGGGGGTCAAATATGAACCTTTTAAATTACACTTTCCTGTTTTCAGGGGTTGGAACTTGGATGATGTCAGCATTTGACTGTTAAGTCTTGTTTCACATCAACTTTTGTTCCTCTGTGACTTTCTTTTCAGGAGTTATAGTTTGTAATCCGGTCTGGTTTCTACGCTCACCACAGAGCCAAGGCTGCCCTCGTCAAAGTGTTCAATGACATCCATATAAATACAGACTGTGGAAGAACCACAGTGCTGGTGCTGTTGGACCTCAGTGCAGCATTGGACACTGCTGACCATAACATATTACTGAAATGGCCTTAAGAGTTGGGTAGGATCTGGTTCAGTACTCAATTGGTTCAAGTCTGACATAAAGAGCAGGGTTTTTTTGTGTCAATACATAACTTCTCATTGAAGTGAACTAAAGTCATATATGGGGTACCCCAAGGTTCAATCCTGGGACCCCTCTTATTCAATATCTAAATGCACCAGATAGCTGAGGCCTGCTAAGCAAATGATACACAGCTCTACATTATGATGTCACCAGTTGACTCTGAACCCTTGCAAGCACTGAACAGATACTTAGAACAAATCAATGTATTGATGTACCAACCAGGAACTGTAAACTAAAGTTGGCATGCCTTCCCTGAATGTAAAGCTCTTATTGGCCTACTTCCTATTTATCTATTTAATGTTCTTTGGAGAACCAAAAGCGTACAATCAAATAACTTTTTATATCTCGATGTTCCTCATGTGTGAATGAAAAGGGGGAAGAAGGTTTCAGTTTCTTTGCATTCTTTGCTTGGAATCATTGCAATCTGAACAGAAACTGACAGAACTTGTTCCACTGAACGCTTCCCGCTCTATTTTAAGGAATCAACAATGGAAATCCTTTCAATAGTGCTTATATTTTAAATCTTAAATTTTCCCTGCTTTTATTTCTTTTGTTATTCTAATAACTACTACACTTTACTGTCAAATACACTTAAATATTCTTAATGTTTATTTTTGTTGTCCATTTGTCTTGTCCACTATGTCGTGTGTTGCTGTCTCTCTTGGCCAAGTCAGCCTTATGAAAGAGTTCTTGATCTCAGTGGGTTTTTATGTGGTTAAGTTAAAATGTAAGTAATAACTGGAGGATGTTGGGTTGTGTTCTCCATCAGCCCATTCTACCTTGTACAGCAGATATATGAGCACCGCCAGCAGCAGCAGCCCAGCTAAAACAGCCAGGATGATGATCCACACTGGAACTGAGAACTGATTGTCCGGCTTGCTCCACATCACAGACGCCAGCACCTGGCCAACAGCAACACCATCACACCTCACACTGACATCCACATGTACAGTAGAATAACACTCAGAATGACACAAACTTCAGGAAGTTACCTTCTTTGACCCGGATGACTTGAATTTGGGAGGAATGGAGTACGGCATCTTGTTCACTTCATACTGGACTGAACACTCCAGGATGTGCTGCTTGTATGGGCGCTGGGGACGAGCAAACAGAAGGGATAACATGCAGCAGCACCAAGACAGGTTTCATCATACAATCATGGCTGTTACATAAAAAAATGAATATCTAGTGTGACTTCATACATATAACCTACTTCACAGACTGCTGATATTTGATCTGCTGTGTGAAATTATTACAAAATCCTTCATATTCTGTAATCACAAACCTCCACAAGGGGGCGGTATGAGCAAACGGATGGCTTCAAGCGGAGTTCTGCGCTTTCACTGAACTTTATGTAGGAATCATGAGCATCAGAGCTCCACCCTATGAGCACTGATGCTCAGTTACATTTACTTCAGTAACTTTTTTTGAAAAATATACTTTCAGGAGTATTTTTACTATGTTGTACTCTTACTTGAGTAAATATTCTGGATTCTCTACTCACTGAATGAAAAACAGACATGTTTTAACCAAAAATTCACCAAACACAGACACACACCTGCAGTTTTTGTTAACGTTTCAGAGGTTTTTATTAAAAGAAACTGATTTGGAAAAATTACATTCTGTTATTTTTTGTAACATATATAAGTTATTGTCATTTTTTTTCTCAATATACCAAAATTTCTACTTAACTTCATATTTTGATCCATCCGATGATATTATTTTTAGGTATTAAATGATTGAAAATTTGATAGACTTTTTACAAAATACTTTTTACTCTTGAGTAATTTCTTGGTGAGGTGAAAAAATGTGTATAGGTAGCTCTACTATAAACGTTGTAATCCTGTCAGTCTGTCAACATGTCAGTCTGTCAACATGTCAGTCTGTCAGCCTCACCTCCATGAAGGTCTCAGCCCAGAGTCTGGAGCGTACAGTCAGGATGACGCTGCTGCCTTTCTCCAGTCGGTTCACATCACAGTGCAGCTTCCAGCATTCCACTGAGCTGCACGTCTGCAGGAGGTCAGAGGTCAACATTACATGTTTTCTTCTTCTACTGAACCTCTAAAACAGACACAATTGATTTGAAAATCCACACCAGCATGTTTAAATATACAAAAACTCTGTCCTATATATTCTTCATTCAAGCATAATCAACCCGTCACAAGTAACTGAAACATCTTAATCAGACTAAAGGCCAGACTTGCTGACTGACGGCCAGACATGCTGGAGAGTAACTGAAGCAGCAACTAAAGCAGCCCAGACCATCATTCAACCCTCACCATGTTTTAATGTTTGTTTGATGGACTTTTTTCTGAAATACTGTGTTAGATTTACATCACATGTAACAAAATGCTCACTACTGTCTCGTCCACATCACAGATTTTTACCCAAAAGTGAAGTCTTTTTACAAAATTTTAAAAAAAACCTACAGGGGCAGTATTATGTATTTTTCTTCCGTTTTGTTGCAAAATCAAGTTTTGTGCTACCTTAAGTTGATGTAACTATAGCACTCATAACTTACTTTGTAATTGAACTCCTTGAAATTGGGCCTCTGTCTCTTTAAGAAATTCCTGCTCTTTCTGAATCTCCGCCTTCAGGAAGTCATTACAACATGGCTCCTCTATTAACACTTTCACAACGTTTCACCAGCATTTCACTGAGACGTACAGTAGCTCCTATAAGGAGCCCCTTATAGGAGCTGATGTGCAGTTCCACCACATGTTTGCTAATTGCTGCTCACTAGTCTGAAGGAGCTGAGTGAAGCTTTGTCCTCAAAGGCAAGGTTAGGTCTACCCAGGCATTTTGCACAGCTGAATGGTTGCCATGGAGATTAAAAGATTTCTCAAACATGCATGAAAGAATCAAGGCAACACCCCAGATATGTTTTTGATGAGGGACTAACATTAAACATGGTGTGCAGCCCAAAACGTCAGTTTTACATAACACTGCCACTTTCAGTGTATGGTTGTAATGTAACAAAACACAAAATGTTTTAGGGGTGTGAATAGTTTTGGAAGCAGAGTTGTAAACTCTTAGCTGAAAAGTGACTGAACAAATAGTGAGAGAGCGTCTTCATGTGGCCGGATTTTCTCTTTTCAACAGGCTTCTTATGAATAACAGGGATGAGCTGTCAAACATTACGGTCACTGACGCAAGTCGCATAAATCACTGAGCTAATTAAGATCGTTTCATAAACAATTACAGCTGACAGCGGGAGACGTTAGCCGGGACTCGTCATATCTGCTCCCACTTCCTCTGTCAAAAGAAATAACCTCATTAGGGTTTAAACATAGAGTGGAGGGCAGAACCTCCAGCAACATGTTGTTGGACCGACTGCTGTCAACAGAACCACCATGAAATAAACAACAGCACCATGACAAACTGGGACTGAACATCCAGTGGAGCGACTTTATGTGAGGGCCTTTGTGACGAGGTAAGTTGACTCTAACATCAAAACTCACTTTCTCTGACTTGTTTATTTTGTTTACATTTTTTCTGTTGTATCATTAATTGTGCTAAATTTTATTGATATTTGCCTTTTTATGAAATGGTGCAGAAACATCTTAATGTACTTTGATTAATAAACAGTGATAAACTTAATTTACAAAGGGGCCATGTATAGCTTGATCATATATGACACCATTTGGGCGTGCCGTGGTGGCGTAGGGGTTAGCACAACCCACATTTGGAGGCCTCAAGTCCTCGACGCGGCCGTCGCGGGTTCGACTCCCGGACCCGGCGACGTTTACCGCATGTCTTCCCCCCTCTCCTTCCCGCTTTCCTGTCAGCCTACTTCATGAAAAGGGACTCTAGAGCCCACAAAAGACCCCCTGGAGGGGTTAAAAATAAAAATAAAAAAAAATAAATGACACCATTGCACTGCACCAGGTTATAGCATAAGTTGATTCACCTCAGCAGGACTCTTAACATTTTAAAACAGAAAATGTAACTCTACATTTTGCTTTCTAATCGCAATACACAAACACACACCTACAGACTGAACTACACACACACCCCTACAGTTAATGTATCACACTTATCTAAGCAGTTAGCAATTATTTCAAGTTAGATTTGAAAACTACACAGTGGAACATCCTGCACTGTTTGATCATTAGGATCAATTTTAATGAATGTGTGATTAAACTGAAATTCAATTCGATTATATTTTTGTAAAGCCCCTTGACACAACATTTGCTATGATTGGCGCTAAATAAATAAACTGAATTAAATTATTGTTTTATAGTTTTTCTTTTGCTGTTCTGTGTTTCTTGTTCATGACCTGGAGTGACTTGAAAGGCACCTTCAAATAAAATGTCTGATTATTATTATTATTATTATTATTATAAATGTGATTTGCAAACCCATCCTTCATTCCTGGATTGTCTCTCTCTTTCACAGAGTCTCACCAGGTTTCCGTGTTCAGCCAGAGGATCCCTGATCTCCTCCCTCCTCCAGACGTAATGCTCAGTGCTGGACTTTAACAATGCAGGACTTTCTGACACTGGAGCCTGAAGCTGCATACATGGGCAGACTGGTTAGCAAATGTGATGTCATGTTCTTTAGGCACAACAACTCTTGCCTCTATAGTGACGTTGCAACGTGATCCCACACACGCAAGATCCCGAAAAAAGGCACAAAAAACTGACTTTATTGGTTTTAGCTGTCAATTTGTCAACATAAAGCGCTAAATCGTAAATGTAGGCCAGGTATATACATGAAAAAGGGACGCAGTGCTTTGCTACTAATTGTCAACATTACAACAACTAGGTAACAGGGTCAGGAAATAGTTTTAATTAAACAAAAATAGTGAGGGAGGTAAATAGGTCAGTTATGCTAACTTAACTTTGAAAACGTTAACATGTAGATGTGCTGTGGAATTTGGTGTGATGTGATTCCATTAAACAAAACAGGCGATCCACACACCAACTCTCTGATAGATCATCAGTAGAGCAGGCGTATAAATTAGCTGATCAACCAACGCTGTGTTCAGACGATCACTTATTAATAATCGCAGAATAAACATCAAACCTGAAAAAATACTGTAATGGCCTGAATGTTCCGATCTTTGTGTGGAAAATGTTTGTGTGGTTTTTGGTGTTGAAATCTGTTACACTAGAGGAGCTGTTGTCGGTCAGTTGCCATAGCGACGCCTGTCACACAGATAGTGTCGCCAACACAAATAGTGAGAAAAATGAAAAATACGAGTGGTTTGGAGTTGTTCTTAAACGTTTTTTTGTTTTTTTTTTCATTATTTTGTGGCAAACTGCACTAAATTATTACCTACATCTCCCAGTTTCAGCAGGTCCGTCATTTTGCCCTCCAGTGTTGTGCCCAAACTCAAAACCTCCATATAGAAACATTAACATGCAATGTGCAGATGTGTGTGTCCTAACCTTGAGTTTCAGTGCATTGAAGGTTGTTTTGGAGGAGCAGCTGAGTGGGCCCACAGTGATCACCTCCACAGGGTAGAGCAGAGCGTGGCCCTGGGCCCTCAGGGGACATCTCACCTCTAACGTCGTGCGGCTCACTACACTAGGGCCGTTGTTCACCAACTGTGAGAGGACAAGTTTCGACATCAGAATTTCTAAACATCTTCTTCCTTGAAATCACAACACAGCTGGTGGACTCAGAAGAGCTAAGAATAAGAGCCATAAATCACGTCTAACCTCATAAACCTGCTGCAGCTCGGGGCCAACGTCCTGCTCCGCCCCCAGGCTCTGACGGGCGCTCCAGCTGGGAGGAGGGAAGATGACTTTGTCTGGCCGAGAAACACTGCAAGAGCCACAGTTACGTCTCAGCTGCAGGCCCAATCATTTCCATTTGAAACATAGTGAAAGGTTATGCTGGAAGGCTGGTGATGAAGCTTTACCCCTGCAGGATCACCTCAGCCTTGGCAGCAACCTGCACCTCCAGCAGAACCTCGTTACTGTCAGAGTTATTGAAGTTTTTACTGCAACACAGACAGAAAACCTCCATGATTAACATGTTTTTAATCAGCTCCAACTACTGAAAGAAAATTTAATGAATTTCACTTTGGAGGCATGACTCCCAAGGCTCCTTATACAACTGCTTTACTTCCAATATGATACCGATTTTGCAGATTTGAGTATTGGCCGATACTGATATTGACCCGATATGATATCAGCATGAATCATACATATCTTTATTACTTATTTTGAAGTGTGGAATGTTAGAAAAGGCTTGATCATGTGATATTACTCAAAGAGAACAATAGTTAACAACAACAGGTATGAGAAGAAATACAGCAAATACTGGGGCGGACTAAATAAGCCTTAGAACCCACTCTTGCCTTTTGCTATAGGATGAAATAATGGAAACGAATCTCATCAGACAGTATCAACCTACCTTCGTATTTGGAGCTGAAACTGGACAACATCGTTAGCGTCTGTCAGTCTCGGCACAGTGAATCGAAGGCCGGCCCATAACTACAGATGAAAAAGACAAAGCACTCATTTCTACGGAGCTTGGACTCTTAATGATCAACAAGGGAGACACAGATAGACTGTACTCACAGCATACAACTTACATTTATGATTGCATCGTTTATCAGGTTAGATAAACTTGTTGAGTTTTCATATATGTTAGTCATTAAAGGCGCAGTATTGCACTATTCTCCAGTGACATAGTGTCACTTTATAGCACAATCAAATAACTATCTTACCTTCAGTTGTTAAAAAGGGCTGTATATACCAAAAATGACTTCAAAGAAATTTGACATTGTAATTTAACACCTTGAAATTGGGCCTCTGTCTCTTTAAGAAACTCCTGCTCTTTCTGAAACTCCACCTTCAGGAGGTCATTACAACATAGCTGCTCTATTAACCCTTTAACAGCGTTTTTACCAGCGTTGCTCTGAGAAGAAGCCAGCATAATGACCAAAGTTCCACCAGGTGTTTGCTAATTGCTGCTGGCTAGTCTGAAGGAGCTAGTGGGGTAATTGCAGTGGGGAGGGCTGCTCCGTGAAGCTCAGAAGCTTGGAACCTGCAGGCCTGAGGAGGAGCTTTGTCTTGGAGGCGGGGCTAGGTCCAGCCAGGCATTTTGCACAACTGAATGGTTCCCACGGAGTTTAAAGGATTTCTCAAACATGCATGGAAGAACCAAGGCAACACTCCAGGTGAGGGACTGACATTAAACATGATGTGAAGCTCAAAAAAGTTGATTTTACATAGTACTGCCGTTTTAAAGTTGACTAAATGCGTACAGAGAGTGAAAACAGAATAAAGCAGGAAGCGGTTCTTACGCTGCTGCCAGATTTCATGGGGTTTCCCAGATCGCACACAAGATGGCGGGTCTGGTTATCGGCCTCGTAGCTGCAGGTCAGCTGAGTCAGACTCTGGAAAAGACATCACAGACCGAAACAAGTGATGATCCTTCATATCAGAGAACGTCATAAAAAACTTTGCTGTTGCGCTTTCTTGATAATAATAACATTTCAGAGATGAAATACAGATTTGAAAAAAATGACAATTAAAAATTACATTTACAGTTTTCCAGCAGTAAAACAGCTATGACCATCAGGGTTATTTATTGTGCTGAGTGTTCGCCTCACCCCGTTGTTGCGTGCGATCCCGCTGTAGTCGGCCTCTGGAGGCAGCACCACGTACAGCTCCGCCTCATAAGCCCCTCCCTCTCCCTCGTTCCTGGCATTAAAGATCAAGCTCAAGGCGTTTTCGTCGCCCAGGTAGACCTCTGATTTGTCACTGGAAAAAAGAGAAGACCCACATCACCACCATGCTTCTTCTATACGAAGCAAAACTAATTATAATAGTATAAAGTAACTTTTTGGGAGTTGTGGTAAACCATCAAGAGAAAGTTATATCACGTTGCATTATATTTTTTGCACAAAATCATTCTCAGCTAATAAGATTTTAGTTCTGCCTAGTTTCATCTCCTTTCAGAATGAGCTGGTTTAAGGTCTCCTGTCACTTTAAATGCAAATAAGCTGCTGCTGGCCACGCCCCCCCACTCCTCAATTACATGTTCAAACTCACATGTGAAAATGGCTGCAAACAGAAATGCAATAATACAACCATACATCTTTGAAAAGCAGAAGTGGAGCCTCCTCAGTTGTTGACCACTTGCCGCATTCTTGTTGGTTAACAAAAATGCGGCAAGTGGTCAACAACAAAACACTTGTCTCTTTTTTTTTCATCCACAATATCAGAAGACTGAAGTCAGAATTCTGAGTAAAAAAAAATCCTCTTCCTTAAAAGTCTGCTTCAAAAGTAGTGAAGTTTCAAATGGGAGACGTGACACACTGATGATGAGCAGCAAACTTCCCAGTAACACAATTCAATAGTTATGTTTCGTAATGTTATGTCATTTTTTTAACTATTCATGTGCAAGTCAAAAGAGAAAAAAAAAACACACACAATTCTGAAACAGAAATACAAGACAAAACTAATACAGAAATACATAAACAATATTTAAATTCCTGTCAGAGGCAAGAACACTGTCCTGATGTTGGTTGGTAAAATGTTGGACCCAACTGCAGAGAAGACGGAGACAGAAGCTGAGTTTGATGATTTAATGATGAGAACAGAAACATCCAACCAAGAGACACCAGGACAAACACAGGACTGATGGGAGAAGACATGAGGATCTGGCAAGTTGTGGGTGAGACTGAAGAGCTGAAATACTGGGGAGTTGTGAGTATGACAAAAGAACCGGGCTGATGAGTTAATTGATTACAGGTGTGGATGGTTGGAGCAGCAATCAGGCTGATGGAGGAGAGAAGGTGGTGCAGGGAGCTGGGAGGTTACACAGGGGAACACAAAGGAGCTGGGAATAATTCTAATATTAAAGAAACACTAAAACTAGAGACAACATGATAAACTATGAAGGAACCAAAACAGAGACAAGGCTGATCTAAAAATAATAAGAATGAAAGAACACAGAGCTAGAGTAAGTAGAAGGACTAAACAAAGAACTAGAATCACTAAAGAACAGACGAAGACTCAGACATAAAAGAGGAACTGAACCTAGAGCTACGAAATACCTAAGAAATAAACATAACTAGAAACACTACGAAGGACTGAAATAAAGAAAACTAAAACAAGACAAATCTAACCAAAATAACGACACTACCCTGAAAGGTATAACTAGAGTGAACTAGAAAATACTGTAGGAGATAGAACAGAAACACACAGAAAAACAAACTCCCAACCCAAAACCCAGAATCCTGACAAACACAAAGTGTAGAGTGAAAAAGGTGGAGGTGTAAAAACAAGTTTTTTACACCTTCACTTTGTTATATTTAGAGCATCAAATATGATGCTCTAAACGACACTACCCTGCAGCACAATCTTTCCTGTACATTTTTCTAAAACATATCCTGGAATTCCAGATTAGTCTGTAGACAAACCCATAAAATAAAACATAATCAAACCTTATTTGTTTTGCAAATTGATTTTTAGACATTTTTTTTATTTAAAGAGTGAAAAACAACATTTTAACTCCTCACAAAATCATCCCACACCTGAATCCCTTTAACTGAAGTACAATTGTTTTTGATATTCATCCTGACAGCAAAGCACAAGAAATCACCTGGAGGCAATGACTTAGATAAGATAACACAGAGATAATACTACTAATAAACTCATCCAAAAGAATAAGATTAAAACAAACCATGGATAATCAGAATCAGAGTTTCATGACAATTAGGCCTGTAGCCAAATTAAAACAATAAATCAATTCATCACATGACAAATTAAAACATTTCCATTTAAATGATGTATTGTTTTTTCTCTTTTCCCTCTTTCTATTTAAAACTGGATGATAAAAGTCTTCAGTCTGGTGTTTTGGTCTCCACTAGAACATCTTTCTGAAGGACCACTTTGTTTAAGAGACTTTATCATTCATTTTATTTGTTGTTTTGTTTATGTATTTTGGATATTTAAAATGTCTTCCAGGTCCAGTTTTAAATGTTCATTAGAATTTACAGTTCATTGATCTTTGACAATGTGTTCTTGCGCTATCATTTTGCTCTTTCCCTCATATTACTTGAAAATAACTTCAAAACAACAATATTATCGTTTATCACAATATCCCCTGAGACCATGTATCGCCCAGCAACATTTGTCACGGTGACAGACTCATAAACAGTGCGCCTTTCTTTCAGCCGTTGCCGGTCGGGAACCCGAGCCGAACCCGATCCGCTGTGATTTGTCTCAGGAAATCGACCCCCCATGCAGTAACGAGCGCCAGCACATTTTAACTGTCATGATAAATTCTCTCCACAACCTCCAGGGCCGTGGCCACTCCCCATCTGCCGCCGCGCCGTAAATCCACGTTTCTATTGAGCAGGAGAAGGAGCTACGAGGTCCGTGGAGGGTTTGGACTGGGGGTCTTCTTTCATTCCCCCTCCTGCCCCCCGGTCTGGACGCAGTGACCCTTCTCTAGGTAGAATAACCAGATGATTTTAATTAGGCCAGGAAGCAACACTGATGGAATAGCACCAACTCTCAACAGATGCTGAGAGTGAAAAGGGAACTGCAGCCCACCGCTGAGACGCAACACAGTCACTTCATTTAAGAAAAAAGAAAACCCCAGGGTGAACGGAGGACGCTCAGTCAGAGCGCAACAAACACAGTGATAAACCTCGGGGTTCATCCTGGATGTTAAACGGCCCATCATTAAGGAATGTTGGCCCAGGAAAGCAAACTGCTGATGTTTTACAGCGAGGAGGAATTCTTCTCATGCGTGTGCTGAATCACTTGGCCTTGAAGCGGATCCTCAGGCAGAACTTCGGGCCTCCGTGGGAAACTTGTAGCGTTGATTGGATTTCTGCTGTGAAGAGGAATCACATGGCCGCATAATTCAAAACACTCCTCATAACAGAACTGGCTGCGTGGGAGGAGGAGCGAGAGCCTGCGTGTGTGTGTGTGTGGGTGTGGGTGGGTGTGTGTGTGTGTGTGTGTGTGTGGGTGGGTGGGTGGGTGTGTGTGTGTGTGTGTTCGCTCCACGAACGGGAGGGGAAACACACCGACTCATATCTCTCTGGTGTTCATTCACAAACAGAGAACGATTAAATATCCATCCTACCAGACTGAGCCAAGAGTATTAAATCATTCTGGGACTTACACAACCTGCTGCAGAAAATCTCCGTTCAGATGTGAAACGTGACACTCCGGGCCTTGGCAGCATTCAAAGCAGCCAATGCTCTTCTGAAGACGATCTCTTCTATTACGGCGCTTAAAATGACATTTCAACACACCAACAACTCTGGTTCAGTCCGTCATCTGTGTGCTGAGCTCAGATGCTACTAGAATTGATGTAGCTGAATTCGGGTAATGTCTCTTTAATTTTTGTGTCTTGGAGCTGCCGCAGTGGTCGGCCCAGTAACACCAGTAACTCAGAATCAGAATATACCTTATGAATCCCAAAGGAGAAACAGATTATTTGTTGACCAGTTACTTCATCCAAAGTGTTATATATAAGCAAGTACAAACATAAAAAGATAGATACATATGACCAAAAAAATACAAATAAAATAAAAATAAGTATGTACACAGAATTATCTGAATCTCTAAATAAATCTAGAAATTAGACTAGAGTATTTTTTTTAAATTATAGAAACTAAAAAAAGCCACAGCCAGAGGAGAGGCCACTAACCTGTTCTAGTCTGTCATCCATGAGATGATGCAGAAAATCATCTCATGTCAGATAATATTTTGTTCAGAAAGCACTCTGTGGTGTCTGCCTGTACATGTTGCAAGGTTTAATATTTCCACATTGGTTGTGAACTTTCTGGAGTTCCTCCCTACACCATCTGTGCTGCTGGAGGATTCAGCGACCGGAGCAGTTAGCACCGACGATAAGCACGGCGGGTTCTTATGATTTTGGTTTATATTGGACTGTTACTGAACTTTACATGTTTATTTATGTAAAAACAAGCTTTTTTTAAAAAAATATATGCCTCTGGTACATATTTGTGGGTCAAAATTTCTAATTTCACTTATGAGCTCCAGTCACCATATCAGAAGTAGATATGGTGACTGATGTCGTGTGAAAAAGCTGTAACATGGTGGAAGAGGCTAATCTGACAACATGTTCAGAGTCTAAGCAAACTGGGTTTTAAATATTCTCCTTTTAGTGTAGAAAAGTCTAGTTTGAGGAGTCTGAGTGTTTGGGGTTTTTTAACTAGAGCAGATTAAAGATGCTCAAGGTAGTGAAGTTTTTTAAAGATTTTTAAAAAAAGGAAAATTATGGCCTACACAATTTTCTCACCCAATAACAGCCAGTTTGAGGTCAGGGACACAAATGTTGTCCTCTCCGCAGTCCAGCTGAATCTGGGCCTGATGGGAAAACACAGAGACAAACGGCTTCAGGTAAAACAGGAAGTTCATCAGTTCTTTCACTTCATAGTTTTCTAATATTTCTGTTGACATTCAATTCACAGCAGATGTTTAAAATAATGAAAGAAATCACAGCAAATTATGGAGTTATGGGTGCAAAAATGAAATAATAAATGAAGTAAGTACACCTACAGAAATATATTAGATATTATACGGGAAAGCCTGTTTTTTTTTGTAATATTGACTTTAAGACGGCTGCTGCATGAAGAAGCTGCTCAGGCGTAACTTTCCCATAAATCGTTAAATCTGAAATATTCTGGGATCCTTCAGATTTTCTCTGCTCTTCAGTTTTTTCCATACAAATTTTCAGCAGCAAACTTTAAGCAAGTTTCTTTTTTTTTTTCTGCAGAGAGTCTTGTGCAGTGGCTGTGCATAGAGGACATTGCAGTAGAGTGCAGTACTTCTTAATTTTAATGAAAAAAACCAATGTGCTTGTTTTTCTCTCTGGTTTTGAGTATTAAAAGTTTTGAGAACAAAAGTCATGAAATCCTGAGCTCCTGCCCCTTTTATCCTTGATGTCACAACGTCACTATTTTCAGAATCGTCCTGCAATAGCGGGACAAAACCCGCCTCGCCCTAAACACAGAAATGCTTCGGCTGCAGAGAAAACTTCTGACTTTAACTTTATCATTCTGCTAAAAGCCCGGTCCACTACAGGCAGTCTGAGACGGTCCCACCGACTGATATAAAGAATATCTGTCTTTATATCAGACATCCTGATATAAGATGCGGTTGCTTTTAGATGTATTTCCAACTGCAACTGCCACTGCGAGTCGCGGCGCAGCTCAAAGCCCCGGTACCACCTGGTACCACCTGGTACCACCTGGTACCACCTGCTGACTGTTCGCTCTGCTTCTCCTTAACGTTTCTACCAGGCGGGTTAAAGCCGCTGCTGGCGGGATCTGGGCTGGAGGTTCTGGGCTGTAAATAGAACTTTTTATTGCAGAACCTCAAGTCTTAAAGAAAGATTCGGCCCAGAGCATTTAGAGTCACAAAATAAACATCAGAGAAAAAACTGTAGCAATAATTAGAACCGCAGCAAAAAGCCAAACATGCCACAATGAAATGAATCAAAATGTCTCTAAAGCATCGGGGGACTGACAGGGGCCACCGGGGGATTAAAGGTCGATTCCAGAGATGCTCATCGCAGCAGCTGTTCCTCCAGGGCCGGCCCAAGGTAATATGGGGCCTTAGACAGAACCCCCCTCACTCCGGAACCCGTCCTACTAAGAACCTCAGCATCGCTAACATGTTTAAATATAGATAAGGTGAATCTGTGAGAGGGAGACCAGGTTTATTGGCCCAGTTTAAAATCAATCACGCCATATTGTAGCCATGGTAACACAACAATCAAACTATCAAAAATGATTCTTTAAACTTTTACAAAGTACACTTCCTAATTAAATCCTAAATGTACAAATTTTTCTCAGCTGAATGCATTAAATAAAATGTAATAGCATTGTCATTCTCTATAAATGATGCTACAGGTTTAGATCTATGGTCTGTGTTACAATTAAACCATTTCTAGGGGCCCCTGAATGTCTGGAGGCCCCTGAATGGCCCCTACCAGCAGCTACTGAGTTTTCTTTGCCTTGTTATCTCAGCCTTATAATTCTAGATCTAGAGGTTTAACATCAAACTATTATATAGAGTTAACCCCTTTGAGCTTTTTGATCTATAAATCAGTCTGCAGCCAAGTTGTTCTAGAGGTTAAATAGATATTATTAGGGCTTAACTAGTAAAATGGCAGCAAATGTTCTTATTTCATAACTTTATAACCTTTGACCTTCTCTCCTCTGGTCTGTTTAACAGCTACAGTCTCAGATCAGCTCAGACCTCCAGGACTGTCAGCAGCAGAAACAGAAACTTTATACCTGTTAGGGAAAATATAGACTAGATTTGCTTTGCATGATGGCAATGATATAGTATGATCCAATTAAATTCTTGATTAAGAATTTAATTAAGAACTATGTTGTTGTATGATGTTTTAAGATCTTGTTCAATTTGCCCTTTTCTAACTTTGAGGCCCTGGCCCTCCAAAGGTCTCTGCACGGCCCTGAATCCATTCATATACTCTCTATCTGAACTCAACCAGCAAACGTTGCCACAAAGCTCAGAGTGAACAACCATTCATCGCTGCGAGATAAAAGAAACTTTTGCTTCATATGTGGAAAGAAAGCAAAGGAATAAGATGAAGGAGAGTCAGAAGATGAATTCCATCAAAACAATGACATTTCTGCGGAGAGCCTCCATCAAGAAGAGTTGGAACCTCAAAAACACAACTGGGACTCATTTCCCTTGTAGTTTTCTGCAACAGCTGAGTTTATAGAAACCAAAAGGAAAACATGAATGGGATTTGATTTGGCAGGACTGACGTTTCCATATGAGCCCTTGATCTTTTCACGTCCTTCGGTCCTCTCTGCTCTTTGCTCTCATCCGTCCGCAGCGTCGCGCTGTCAGCCACGCCACGGCCTCGTCTGCTCTACATGTGGGAAGCATTAGACTCCAAAATGAATGTCTGACAGAGCGAGGGACAAGGTCGGTGGAGGTTAGTGCCAAACTCTCAGTGAAGAATCCTCCTCCAACTTGTTGCTTTTCGATGTATTTACAGATTATATGAGTGAATCTTTTACTTCCAGTCGTCTTTACTTCAAGCCCACTTTCTTCTCTGTATTTAAGCATACTGTCATGTTCTTCAACCTCAATGAAGAAAATGAAACATGAGGAGAAAGGAAGATTTGACTTTACTCTCAACGTAAGCAGCATAAACCTAAGAAGCCCTGAAACTCCGAGCTGTAAGATGTGCTGTAAGATGAATCGGTACTCAGCATACTGCGTTGACGTTTGTCAGGACTTATTGTGTCCTGTTCTTCCACTTAGTGCTTCTTTAAGCCTGCAGTGGTAAAAGTTGTCACTGGAGTTTCTCTCCGTTCTCCACTCATGCTGAACAGTGCCTAATGTTCCTTTTGTGCTTGGAAAGAATGTCTAATGTAGACGTGAACTGGAACACCTCATAAAGTCAGAACTCAGAGTGGAAAAGTCTGAAGTTCTCCACCGACTCCGAACTCCACGTCCGAAACGGGGAGCGGAGGTGAAGTTTAACTTCTGATGGTTTGTGTCTCGATAAATCCATCAGACATGTAGTCCTGAGCAACCGCTGTCTTTTAGCAAACTCTGGTGGCTCCATGCATGTGTTCAAAGGAGTTGAGGGGATTTGAAGTGGGGTTCTGTAAGGAAGGGATGAGCAGCCAACATCTTTCCTTGGAGTAGATGATTCTCTTTGCTTTCTATTGTTTGGTTATTGACATGCAGTAAGTGGTTATTACTCTGATATCCCCTGGTGAGACATGTGAGTAAGAGCCGATTTCACACTCACTTGAACCAGTGAAATTCTTTTACACAACTTAACTTTAACAACAATGTAGTTTGTGTTTTAAAAAGTGTTCCCCCCCCCCCCAACCTTACTGGTTGGTTAAGGTCCTAGTTAATGTCTGTTCTCTCTGCTCAGCTCATGTTTTCTGTTTGGAGGATGGCTACGCTGCCAGTGCCGCTCCTTTGATGCCCTCACTTCCCCTTCACTTACCTTCTCTCCACTTAGCTGTTTCCACTCACCTGTCTTCAATCACCTAATTGCTCCCCCAGGCATTTCCCACTTCCTGTTCATTCCTGTGTTCAGTCATGTCAGTCCAGCCACATTGTTTTAGCTTCAGTTAGATAAGATACGACTTTATTGACTCCACCACAGAGAAATTCAGATGTTTAAAACCGCCAACGGAAGCAGAACAAAGAAGCAGGAGTTAGGATAGACTATGGAGTATTTTTTTTAAAAAAATGTAAATAAAAAGGGGCGTGCCGTGGTGGCGTAGTGGTTAGCGCGACCCATATTTGGAGGCCTTGAGTCCTCAACGCGGCCATCGCGGGTTCGACTCCCGGAGCCGGCGACATTTGCCGCATGTCTTCCCCCCTCTCCTTCCCCATTTCCTGTCAGCCTACTTTCATATAAGGGACACTAGAGCCCACAAAAGACCCCCTGGAGGGGTAAATAAAAAGAACACAAATTCATTGCTAATACACAAACAACAATATAATTATATTATCATTTGTAATCACTATGATTTGGTGTTTGATTATTTATTTGTTCTCGTTGACAGAAGCTTCAATCAGCCGTCTGTATCTGAGTTTCTGTTACAAATGTGCACAAAATGTTGTCCATATTCCACTAATGTCGAAAGAACACAATTTTGCAATTGCAGTGTTTGCACTAAATAAAAAAAATGCTATGAAAATCAGACATGAATACATTTGTTCATGCGATAAGTCCTGTAACGGATAGTGAACTATTTAAAATAAATTGCCCAAATAATTTATATTTGTAGACTATTTATTGTAAATTATTCAAAGTGAATTTTCTAAATTAAGAATGTCACAGATTGTTTATGGATGTTTGTCTGTTTTGATTAGCATTGTTGGTGGTTTTTATTTTGTTTTGTTTAATGGTATTTACACTTTGTAATGTTTTGGGGGGTTTTGTATGTACCTCACGGGCTGCCGTGAGGTACATACCAGCTTTCACATGAGGTACATACCAGCTTTATAGGGCAGGCCCTATAAAGCTGGTAGAATCATTGTGCCAATCAATGACTTGAACTGTAAAAACACGAAGAAATCAACACTTAGTGTTCCCCAGTGAAAGCAGCGAGGTACGTTTTGTTTTGTTGTTTGTATTGTAAGTTTATGTTTTGTATTCTAATATTTGCATATGTTTTAGTTTTCACGGTGATTGAGGTGACTGTGATGATCATGGTGGATCTGAATCAAAGAAAAATAAAACGATAAATTCACCCGTTGAGACTGGCTGAGTAATTCAACTGCTGGGGAGCTGCTACAAGTCCTTAAAAAACATACTGCGCCATCATCCTTCAGCTACTTCCTGTTGTCTTCTTCGTGGTTTTTGCCAGCAGTAACATCCGGTTGTTGGCCATGTGATTTGTGCGATGCAAAAAAAAAAAGTGTTTCTATTGCAGTTTTGCGACATAAACTAATTGCAATATGACCTAAAACCACCTCATCACGGGACAGAAACTTTTTTATCTGAATTTTTTTTTTTTTTAAATTGCAACGTTTAAGTAAATTTACTTTCATAATTGAATTTGCACAATTATATTGTCGTTATGGCTTCGATGTGACATCATGTGAAAAAGTTCAAGGGTCAGTGGTGTAAATACTTCTGCAGAGCAAACTTTCTTCAGTGCAAAGATGCATCTAAGGAAGATCAGACCTTTTGCCTTAGAGGGGAAACTTTTATGCCTGAGTTTACATGCAGCGACTAATGTGTGTTGAAACTTCTCAGTCCTCCAGCTTCCTGATTATTTTCCACTTCACATGACAGATTTTCCATGTGGCCTCTGACCACATAACACTGGGTTCTGGGATCATCTGATCTTACATTTAAACTGAAAGAAGAGGGTGAAATTTCTGGCACGTCACGAGAAAATGACAGATGCGGCGTTTAAAAACCAATCGCGTTCTCGCTTTGCCGTGAATCGCTCTCATAAAGTTGCAGGTTGTGAGGCTGGGCCTATCACCTCACACAAGACAGGAGCCTGCACAACAAACCAGGAGCAGATGTGTGAGCAGCGAGCAGTGCCCCACCCAGACTGAGCTGTCAGAGCTTCCTTTGTGTTTGTGCAGAGCCGTGACCCATGTGGCTCCGCAGACACTCCCCTTCTGTATGTATGAAACACAAACAGGAGCAACGAGACGGCGCCTCAGGTTTGGGATGCACCGATCCACTATTCTATACCAATATAGGTTTGGTATCGGCCAACAACGAGCCGATACTGGAAAACAGCTAAAATTACTTAAAATGTTTCTTTTTAAAAAAAAACACAGACATGAACAAAGTGAATTACACATTTATCTGATAACTCTGCATCACTAGAACACTTAAATACACCAACAGCTTCACAAGCCTGGTCAAACACACAAAAACACCTTGAGTTTGTTCAGTCAGTGTAACTAGGAAAATAACATCCAATGTAAAATCAAAAATAAAGGAACTGAAAATGGCAAAAACAACAAGTTGACTACATTGATCAAACATGTAACAAATAAACTGCAACAAACCTTCTGGCAAATGGTTCAGAAAGTGTGATTAGGAATTCTAAATGTAATGTAAAATAATTAATAAAACATGGCGTTGCTCAGAGCACAAAGCATAGAATTGGACTGACTAGATCTGCCCTCATGGATCGCCACCGATACCCAACCTAGAATTTTGTTCAATATCAGGATCGATACAGATATTAATATTGAATCAGTGCATCGCTACTTCAGGTATCAGCATCAATAAAAAAATCCTTTAACTTACTCTGCTTTGAAACAACAATCTCTATTTTCATTTTAATCCATTTTTCTGCATTAACAGGATCACAGGGCGTTCTGCCGGGGTGAGCAGAGGAAGTCACAGGCGTGTGCGGGGCGGGCGGCTCTATTTTTGCACGTGGTGATGTTTATGACATCATCCGCTATGCTCTTGTGGTGACCGTCAGTTTGGTTCCTAAAACTCAAGCTCTGTGGCCGTGTAAGTGGTGTGGTCTCTGGTTTCACTGTGGTCAGTTAACGTTCAGGCGTAACTCCTCACAGAGCTACGCTCTCTAACCTCAGAGGTCTGAGAGAAGGCTGGACCAAACGGATCATTCGAGACAAATCATCTCCTTTTTCACGCCTCCTGAATCAGAAACCACGTTTATTCACCGGGTTTGTGCAACAGTTTGATCTTCATGGAGAAATGAAAAAAATCTGGCAAATCAATGTTCAGAATATTAAGTAAGGTTTTATTAGGAAATAGAGGTCAAATCTGTCTACACAGCAAAAGCTTTTTTCAACATGATGTGGGTCTTCTTCTCTTTGGCTACGTTCACTCTGTAGGTCGAATTGCATAATTCTGTTTTTCTGTATTTTCCAGGCACATAGAGTCATTTTATAGCACAATACCTATTTTAACTTCAGTTGTTATAAAAATGTTTTACATAACATATATGACTTAAAAGAAATTTGACTTTATAATTTAACACTTTGAAATTGGGCCTCAGTCTCTTTAAAATCTCCTGCTCTTTCTGAAGCTCCGCCTTCAGGAAGTCATCACAACATGGCTCCTCTATTGACCTTTCAGCAACGTTTTTTTTTTTGCTAGTGTTTCACTGAGAATGAACTCAGCAGATGTTTGCTAATTCCTGCTGGCTAGTCTGAAGGAGCAGAGTGGAGGAGTGAGGTGGCTCGCACGCTTAGAAACTGCAGTTCAGAGGAGGAGCTGCGTCTCCAAAGCAGAGCTATGCCCACCCAGGCATTTAGCACAGCTGAATGGTTGCCATGGAGATTAACGGATTTCTCACACACGCATGAAAGAATCAAGGCAAAACTCCAGGTGTGTTTATGATGAGGGAATATCATTATGACATGATGTAAAGCTCAGAAAAGCTGACTTTACATAACACTGCCCCTTTAAAACAAAAACCTTCTAGTCGTGTGAGTCCCTTGCCTGCAGTCTGTGTGTGTGTGTGTGTGTGTGTGTGGGCGTGGTTGCGTGTGTCTGGGAGCTCGGTCAGCTGAGTTCAGCTCCACTAATCGGTTCTCTTTACCTGAACAAGAGTCAGAAAACAAACAGGGTGAATGAATGTGGTTACGGCCAAATGAAGCCGGTTCTAAACGTGTTTCATTGGACTGCTTCAACTTCGCCAGCGCTAAACGGAGGCTTAGAGACTTGGACGCGTTTTATTCCTCTGAACTGTAGAAACACAAAGAGCCACACGAGATGAGCAGCTGAACAGAGACTGAGCCAGAAAAAAACACAACTATGCTAAATGTTTCTAAAGCTCCTGAATTCACCGAGGTTTGATTGATTATCTTTGCTCCAGAGTGTGTCAATGTGCAGACACTGTGCAGACGTGGGCAAACCCAGGATAAATAAATGGCCTTGTGCTGTGCAGATGCTGTTCTTTAGCAGGATCAAAGATCACAACCGTGCATTTTCAATGATCCAGTTAATGTCCAGACCTAGAAGCAATTTCAAATCTGTGGTGAGATAAAGACACTGGCCATCCAATCTGATAGTAATTAAGATATTTGACAAAGAAGAATGAGCAATAATTTCAGTCTATAGATAAACAGAGCAGGTAGAGACCTAAAAGATTGCAGCTCTAACTCCAGGAAAAGGTGACACTGACTCACGGAGGCAAACTATAAATGATTTCCAGACTTTTCTGATTTTTTATTTATCGTGTCATTCTCCTTCTACTTCATAAAGCACAATATGTTCTCACAATCACTGAAAATTCCACCTAAATATGAAGGATGAGGATTGATGTTCTGCTTTAAAGCCCAGCAATAGTAAAAATCTGAGTGTGTATTCACACCGGCCCTGTTGATTTTGTTGTTAGTGGAACTCCAGTCCGTTTCCCGGGGAAATCCCGTCCATTTGGTGAGGTGTAAAGGCTCAAGCAAACCCTGACGAGGACCAAAAAAGTGAACTTTAGTCCACCTACAAACCTCAGTCCATGGTTTTGAAAACATTTAAAAGTCATGGAGTCAATATATGCAACGGAAGATCTGAGAGCAGCGCAGCAGACTGAGCACTTCATGTCCTCTGAATGAGAGATAACTTGTGGTAATTTCTGCTGTAAATGCCATTTCCACACCAGCTGAAAATGTAACAAATGTTGGAATTTTGATCTGCCATGGAGCCAAATGTAGCGAATGTGACGACACAAAGCTTTTACAATATTCACAGAATCTCTGCACTGTGAATCTTGTGACTCAATCCCCTGATGGCTGTGGAGGAAAATCACTCGCAAACAGCAAATTTTACAATTTTATCAAACTTAAAACATTTAGAAACCTCAGAGTCGATATATGCAACAGAGGATCTGAGAGCAACACTGCAGACTGAGCACTTCAAGTCCTCTGAATGTCAAAGAAACCGCTTTGACCCATGCCACCATTCTACCAGCAGTGAGAACAGATAATCCATTCATTATGTTGGAACAGTAATGTTTATGGTGGGTCCTGCGCCAAGCAGGACATAATGATCCTACCTTCTGCTCTACACGTTGCTCTGTCTGGTAGTCGAGGATGGGACTGAGGCCGTGTTGATCCGCCGCCACCCGACCATCCAGACTGAAGTTCAGGCTGATGTCGATGGGAGAGAGTTTATCCCGAAACTCGTCCTCGGCCTGCAGCAGAGACAGAGACAGTGAAAAACCCAGCAGTTACAAGCTGGAGAAGGAGACGGCAGAAAAAGCATGCAGAAGAAAAGAGATTGCAAACTGTAGTTGAAGTCAAAACACTGAATCACTGTGGTGAGTTTTTACAAATGAGGGGACTGAACTAGTGACTTGTGACTCCAACCCCTAGCCAGTCAGGGACACACAGTTTTCTGATGCTGCATTTTCAGCCTGACTCCACAAAGTAGGTTTTAAAAAAGGCGTTGGTACCAGGTAACCATTATTGGTGTAAAACTATTATACCCGAGTCCAGCTTCACTGAGTAGGTACTAGAACAAAAGGGTATTGGCTCACTAAACAAATACTTTGTTTATTGCTATTGCTGTTTTTTGAGGGGAACACACAGTTCAAAGACTCACCCGCAGGTAGATTTTGATTTCATGGCAGAACCCTTGACCATTTGTGAGGTTTAGGGTCCTCAGCAGGGTGGGCTGCTGGCTCTCCAGGAACAGCGCCCTCCTCACAGACTCCTTCTGGTTCTGCTTTGCTCTGTCTAGCTGCACTTCCACCAGGAAGCCTTCAGAGTCCACACAGTGGTGGAAACACGCATAGAAAAAAAAAAGAGTCCATCATCTCATTGCTTTTGGAATGTCAATGTATGCATAGCCACAGATAAACACTCTGACTGAAGGCAAACACACATGCACAGATAAATCCTCTTTTCTCTTCTGTGCTTCTACTGAGAAGCACATAAAACATCATCACACACCACATTAAAAACGCAGCAGAGACAATACAGAACACCATACTTTAAATAAACACACACACACTTCTCTAAACCGTACCCTGTATTTACACAATTGCTCTTTCATCTTGATCCTAACTGCCAAATTGACCGCAGAGAGGTCCAGCATACTTGTGGCTGCACAACAAAAGCAAGGTAATGGGGACCATGTGTGTGTGTGTCGGGGGGTGTGTGTGTGTGTGTGCCACTGTGTAGGGGTGAGCATGTCTTACCTAAATGAGAGGGGAGGTGCTTCCCATAGGCCTCCAGACAGAACCTGGTGCTCACACTGCAGGTAGAACAAGAAGAAAAGTTACTGCTGTTCATTCATTATCCATTATTTAGTCGTTGTTCAAGCACAAAGTTACAGTAATCTACAGTAACTGAACAGGCTGATGTTCCTCCTTGATATGGATATGTGGGTAATGTAGTTGGACGTGGTTTTGGGGAGGTGAAACCGAGCTGAGAAATATATTTACAGGGGTGTGAAAAAGTGTTTCTTCCGTCCTGATTTCCTTTTTTAAAAAATATCTGTCAGACTTCAGTGTTTCAGAACATCACTCTAAATATTAGTCAAAGGCAACACAAGTAAACAGAAAATACATTCACTGACTCCAGGCTCAGGCCTGAGTACTGCCACACCTTCTGTTTATCAAGACATCAACAGGACCTGCCTGCGACTCGATGGGCAGAACTGTCTTACAACTTGAAGGTTGCAGGTTTGATTCCAGCTTTCTCCCGTCACATCAGGATGTGGCGGGAGAAAGGAAAAACATTCAACCTCAATCTGAAACCAACAGTGATCCAAAACACACCATCTCTGAATATGTGAAGAAAAGCTAAATGCAGACTTTGGAGTGGCCTAGTCAAAGTCCTGACTTGAATCCTATTGGTTCTGTGGCATGAACTTAAGAAATGCTGCTTCCTTGTGGCTGAATTAGAACAATTCTGCAAAGATGTGAGGCCAAAACTGCAGTTATTGCTGCTGCTGGAATCAGGTTTTTCCTCCCTTAATAAACAACTGGATTTACAAACTGCATTTTGTGGGTTTTTTGTTTTGTCTTTGACCAATATTTAAATTGGTTTGATGTTGTGAAACACTGATGTGTGGCAAACGTGCAAAAAACAAACAAACAAGGAAATCAGGAACGAGGCAAACATAATGTTACACCCCAGTTCACAGAAGTTTTAAATTCAACCATGATCTGGATTTATTTTTATCTTGACTGATCAAAGCTTCAGAAAAACTCTTATCTTAATGTTGTTCATGTGTGTCAGAAGTGGAAAATAGTCCAGACTGACACTAATTCACAAGCTGGTTTCTGTGGTTCTGACTGACAGCAGCAGGTTGGAACAAGACCTAAGGGAGCCAGAGAGTGTCAGGAAAACAACCTGTCTTTTCTTACTTATATCCATCTTTCCTTCTTTCTTTCCTTCTTTCTTTCTTTCCTTCTTTCTTTCTTTTCATTTTCCAATCTGTGTAAAGCCCCCCCCCACCCCTGCATATTTCTTTGTATTTTACTTTCCTGTTGCACTTAAATATTTCAGATAACCAAATAAATGTTTGTATGACACAAAAGACAACCTGAGTAAACGATGATTTCATTTGTTTATGGAGAAAAATCTCTGCAGCCCAGCCTGACCCTCTTGTGACCCTAATGACTGGTTGTTCCTCTCTTGCCATCAGGTGGAATTTTGGCCGACTCTGCTCTGCAGAATTGTTTCCATTAAGCCACATTGGAGAGTTTACCAGCATGAATGGCCCTTTGCATCATCTCAAACGTGTTTGTGTTCGTACTTCGACTAGGCCACTTCAAAACATTTATTTTGCTTCATCAGAGTGATTCCAAAGTCGATTTGCTGATGTGCTTTAGGTCATTATTCTGGCAGCTCTAGACTCGCACTACACCAGACCGTGTTTGGTTCAGGGCAGACGTAAGAGGATGAACACCTTCCAAAAAGTTTCATTTTGACTCATCAGTTCACAGAACAAGTTTTAAAAAGTCCTAAAACATGAATCTTTGACGTTCTCTCTGGTCACTCGTGGTTTTGGTTTTTCCGTATGGAAGCCATTTTTGCCCAGTCTCTTTCTTATTGTTGAGTCATGAACTTTGACCTTAACTGAGGCAAATGTTCAGTTAGTTTGAGTTTTGGTCATACAGCACCACTTGAAAATAGCATCCTAAGAGCAGGTGTTAAACATATTTTTTTACTAAACCCACGTTTCTGTTTTACAAATCCTTTTCTTATTAGTCTGATGCAATATTCTAATTTAGTATTTTCTTATAAGCTGTAAGTGAAAAATCAGCATAATTAAAAGATGTAAAAACCTTCAACATCCATCTGTGTTTAGGGTGTGAATAGTTTTTCACACCTCTGAATGGATAGATAAAATAGAGCAGTAAAGTCATATTGTTGACCAGCATGGGATTCAAAAGTCAGCAATCCGTGTTAAGCTCCTAACTGCACAACTATTTTCTGCTCTTTTTCCATTTTTCTTCCAGCTGTTCTGCCTTTTTTCGTCCTCACATCCTTCTTGTTGCCAAGGCAACAAAAAAATAACAAGAAGCACTAAAACAGTACTTCCTTGTATTCGCTTAAAGAGGCTGAGATTAAGACGCCTGCCAATTTGGCTGACGCCACACACCAAATCTAAAACTGTTCCACACTTATGGCTAGGAAGTGGAAACTGTGGAAAGAGACTGAAAGCAGAATAAGTTCTCCTACTCTGAACAAAAAAAAAAAACATTTATGTGTTGGACAAAAACTAGATAAAATGGAAATAGGCAGAGTCCATACCAGGAAACGGAGACGTTTCTCTCTTCTGTGATGAGCGAACAGGTCTTCTCCTCCGGGCTGAACATGGCCGGCTGCATGGTGAGAGAAGCACCGGCTCTCACTATCGGCCGCGCTCTGATGGGGAAACACACAGCACGACTAAATGGCAAAGAAAATGTATGTAAACATCTGAATATGAACAAAGTATAAAAAATACGTTAAAAAACAAATCCTCTTGGGATGTTCTACCACTCAGCATTTGAGTATCTCTCTTGTAATCCTATTTTTTTGTCATTTATTAAATATCACTGTACAAAATAAATTGTACACTACATTAGAAAAAAAGCATTAAGTAAGTGTGTGTTTGTAGTTTTCCACAGTCAGTAAACATATGGAAGATGAATCACCATCGAGTGTTTTTCAGCACTTTTTCACGGAAGAGTAAAGGGAAAGTTCAGTCTCATTTTGCACAAGCAGCCACTGCTTTGTGTTGGGTCCATTACATTAAACCCTAAAATTCATTCAAGTTTATTAAAACGTGACAAAATGTGAAACAGTTCACAGAGTGTGCATACTTTTTGTCAGACACTCACTGTAAATATGCAAAGTGAGGAATAATACCTGTACAGGACGGCCTTATCAAGGCCGAAAGCACCAACAATCAGATCTGCAAAAAGCAAAATGAAGACATCAAAGTAGAGGCTTCATAGGTAAAAGTTGCATAAATGACGAATCCCGCTCTCTCGTACCTGGGTAGCCGTTCTGATCGATGTCCATGTCGCCTCGCAGAGCAAAGCCGAAGCTGGCAGGGAAAGAGCTGGAAGCCCATTGGCCAGAAAGAACCTGAGTGGGCGTGTCCTTCAGTCCTCCAGCGTGACCGTTATGGACGAAGACCACGCCCTGCTGCTGGTCTCCGCCGTACGGACAGCCGACGGCCAAGTCTGATTTCAGACAGCAACAGAACAGCATTAAAGCTCTCCATTCATGTGTTTGAACTGGAACGTTGCCAGGCAACATGATGCGGTTGTAAGTGTGAACAGGCAGCAAAATTCTCAGACGATATCAGGAGATACTGACTTTTTCCTAATGGGATCTACTGTTTTTAACCTTTCACCTTTTCTGCGTCATACTCATTCCGGCAAAACATTCTGTTTTCTCATCTCTACTAACTTCAAGTTTGATTGAGGAATATTGATTTCTATCTTTCTTCTTCTATATCTTGAACTTGTGTCTCTTTATGTGAGAGACACAAGGTGAATACTCATCAGCGGTGGTCAAGCTTCTGCTAATCTGCTAATAACATAGCACAAAATGTCCCAAGTCTTTTCTAAAGAAGTAGGTTTATGTGAATGTGGCAAGATAAACAACTTATGACCAAAAACCCACAATTTTGCACATAGTTGTGGCGAGAAACCGCAGGCAAATAATTAGATATTGTATCATGGAAGTCAGGACTTCATTAGGTAAAAGGTGCAGGCGTACCGTTGAAGCCATCCTGGTTGAGGTCACCCAGAGGAGCCAGAGAGGTGCCAAACCGACCGAAGACCTGTGAGCCCAGCAGATGGGTCTGAGCCGGCTCCAGACGCAGCGGGCCCCTCTGGAGGTAAACGTACACTTTCCCCAGCTCCTCCAGACGCCCGTTGAACCCCGGGTGCATGAATGTCGGCGCTCCAACAACCAGATCATCCAATCTGTCAACAGTGTGGAAAAGACAGGATTCTTAATAATAAAGACAGAAAGATGGAGGCATTAGAAAAGAGAGAATATAAAAGCACTTTGGATCGTGTTTAAAGGAACCAAAGGAGCTCAAGGACTCCTGAAAAACAGAACTGAAACACTGACTCTTTTCATGTGACGTCTCGCTTCAGAAAGCGGCCCAATGTGCCATGGCGGACATCAGAAAAACATATGAGTGATTATTCCTGTAAAGCTTGATTTCAGTATAAAAGTAGCCATAAGGCGCTGCAGGGTTGACAAAGACAGAGGATGGTGACGGATACCAGCCAGCAGTTGTAAGAACTGGCAGTGCTCTGTTAATTTGTGTATTTGCAGCGAACGCTTAACGTTTGTATACTTCATAAGTCAGTAAAATTACTAAGTTGCTATTAAGTATTGCATTTTAGCCAAGGTATGTATTTAATCATTAGTAGCCATGGGGGAAATGCCTGACCATCATGTAACCTAGCATGTACACAAAAACCCAGGTAGTATCTAGACTTTTGTACACTTTTAAGTCTGCTCTGATGTAAGGAGAAACACTGTTTGTGGCGTCAGTTCAAACAAAGTTGGCAATTTTAGCTAATCAACAAACACTCAGGAGGGAGAAGGTCTGCGTTCATAAGCTAGCTATTTCCAACTTTTGTAAATACTGTTAGCTGATGAACCCCAAGCAGGTGAGCTACTTCAACAGACAAATGTAACTTCACTGCAAAAACACAACATTTTACTAAGTATATTTTTCCTAGTTTTTAGAGTAAATATCTTAATACCTATGAAATAAGAGAAAACCAACTGAAAAGTAACATTTTAGCAAGATATGAAAAAGTTCTAGTCATTGGCAGATTATTTCACTAAAAACATGGGCAAAATATATTGTTATAAGAATCATTGTGTGCAAGTACTTTTTCATCAATATTAAGGAATTATTCACTTAAAACTAGCTCATAAAGTTTTAAAGCATAGATTTCTGGATCAGAAGTCCATGCTTTAAAGTTGTTTGTATGTTAATTTTGTCTTGTTTCAAGTGTACTAAGATGTTTGCACTAGAAACTAGACCAAAAGCTACTTGGTATGATTTTGTATTTTTTCTGTGTTGACTTGAACAAGTGGAAGCCTCCATCCTGGCGCCTCAACAGGGTGAACTGACATGGTTACAAAAGGTCAACAGAAGGAAGGAAAGTTCTTGGCCTCTTAGAAAATATACGTCTACTGATTCATCTGCATGGGAAGTGTTCAAAACTCCCTCAGTCGACAGCCGCTCCAGTGAAATCCACACACACACACACACACATTTATCTTCTGTTTTAGCGTATTCTCCCTCTGCTCTTATTTCAACCATTTTACATGCCACTACTTGGTGCCACCATGTGCGTCACCGCGCCTCCCTTCACTTACCCGTCGTTGTTGATGTCAGTAGCCGCCACTGCGTAGCCGAAGTAAGACCCCATCTGGAATACATTTCAAACAGGGCCGAGTTAGCCTGTAATCACACCACGGTGCACAGATCCCTCTCTTTTCTTTCATTTTCTCCTGCCTGTCCCTTTCATCTCCTGTCCCCTCCACCACTACCACTCCACAAGATTTGCTCCAAATCTCTCAATACCACAATCCCCTGGAGTCTTTTTTCTCCCTTTTCATGGAAGCTCAGTGTTTGAGCTCCTGCAAGACTGAAGTAACACAAGGAGCTGGAGAACTGAGAGATTCAAACTGTTTCTGGACGACAGAACTGGTCCCTGGTTTACTTTTTTGGGGATTAAACTCAAACAAATAAATTATGTAAATTGTGTTATCCTGAATATTGTCACCTTCCTAAAATAATTGCACAACTCCTTTACTTGCTGTTTTTTTTTCCAAAATAACTTTTGCCCTTAAATGGTTTATGCCATTATTTTAGGAAGGTGATGTGTAGCTACAGAATGATTTATGTTGAATCCTGTTGTAAGAGAATCCAAATACAATATTTCATCGTATTCACGTAGAAAATAGCCAAACTGAAGCCCAATCAGAGCTCCAACATTTGAAGAGTTCAAACGTTCTCAGAAGTTTTTGAGAGATTTCTTTTAATGTTAGGGACAATTGAGTAGAAAACATTTACCTTGACAACACTTACACCATAGTTTTCAAATGTTATCTGTTTCACAAATCAAAACACAACATAACCTGAAGTGGGCGTCCAGATTACATAAAATTCCAATGCAATTTTATTAAAGTTTGAGATTATACATGTGAAAAAGTTCAGGGAGTAAAAATATATTTTCAAGGCACCACCGTGTTGTACGAAGTCATCCTATAAATAACGGTGATGCTAAGCCTGTCACAATAAGCCATCAATCAGTCACATGACAAATTAAAATAGGCTCAATAATCTCCTTTTGCATGCTTGCTGACTTTCCTTGTTTCTTTCGTTCCACTATTAGTTTACAAAAGTCCTAATTGGCAGTTTTGTCTATTTTTCCAGTATGAAGTGTTATTTAGTAATTACATTGTATTGATTTTGAGAGAGAGTATTTGTATTATTATGCCATTATTATAATATTACTTAAAAACGGTAATATCGTCACGTTCCTAAAATAATGGGCTAGGTAATTTTTTTACCAAAATGATTTTTTCTTTTTTCTTAAACCATCTTTTGACAAAAAATGACTTGAGCCACAATCATTTCCAGGACAATACATTTGTCAAGCAAAACGTGTTAACGACAGGCCTGTAGGTGTTGCTATCAAAGAGAATTTAAAGAGGTCTATTAAAAATTGGTAAAGCACATATGACTTCAACATGTAACCCAAAAACCACCTAAAGCAGAAGGTCAGTGGTAGGAAGTTTCCCTTACTAAAGCAGAATGAATCTGAGTATAAATGGCGAACTTTGTGCTGCTGCTAAATTAAGCCAGTGACATTTCAGTCACTGAAATGATTCATCATCCCTGAGTGTGTTTTCAGAATGTGGTTTAACATCCAAACTGTTGTGAAACCAGCACCATATTCTGTTTTTGGCTTTAGTTTAAGGCTTTTCAGGAACTTCCAGCAGTGCTCACTGTAACCTTTGACCCCTCTAAGGGGTCAAGCTCTGGAAACACATACCTGTTCACCCGTCAGGTTCAGCACAGACTTCAGGTCCTTCCCACTTAAAACGGACACCTGCAACAAAACACGGATTTCTATTTTATTAAGAAGAAAAACAGCAATTTGACATCTTTAAACTGTTTTTAAGCTTCCATTTCAAAATGTACGGAACAGTAATAAGAAACTCCTTACTAAACCATACAGCATGAGTCCTTTTGGAACTCCTGCGATGAAATCTGCAAACAGAAACAGGCAATCAGTCCTCGAGTTTTCAAAGGCTCCCGTTTCCTGAAAAGACTTAATAATCCCCTTCCGTTTCAACACAAACATGTATGTTGTTACTCCGGCTCTCTGTACTGTAAATATGACCCTCACCTTCCTCAGCGTCCCCACTGAACTCGCCGCTGGTCACAGAGTAACCTGCAGGAGAAGCGGAGTGGGAGGAGGACAGAGCAAGGCATCGGAGATTCATTACAGTGACTGCAGGATTGCACAGTTTTACATTTCAAGAGTAAATCGGCTTAATGGAAACACACCAGTATAAAAAAACCTTAGTTTTTCTATTAAAAGTTTTGCCGCTAGGATGCGGTGGTTTTTCAGCCGATTTGAAATGTGGTTTTTTTGCAAAACTGCAATGGAAACCCTATTTTCACATGACACAAGTCACATGATCAACAACAGGAAGTAGTCGGAGGATGATGGTGAGGGGTGTTTTTTAATGACATTGTGTGAACAGATGTATTCATGTGATTTTAAATGTGTTTCTTAAACACCAACATGGCAAAACTGTGTCATTTTGACATTAGCGGGACATCGACACGGTTTTACGCGCATCTGTAACGGAAACACAGCTGATGTCATTGATGACAACAGAAGTTTTTGGTAAAGCACTTCTAATCATGATCAACAGTTCAGTTTTAGATGTAATACAGAAACATTTCTTCCTCTAGAAGCAAAACGTTTCCAGTTAGGGCTGAAACAGTTAATCGGAGTAATAGTGGTAAATCGATTATTGAAATAATCGTCAACTAATTGAGTAATTAATTGATTGTAAATTCAATCAACGAATTAACATTGATTGAAGTGCACCTTAAGTTCACTTGCTTAAAGGAAAACATAGTCGGAGCAGGGAGGAAGGCAAAACTGAACAGAAAACAAACATTTTATATTTTATATTAAAAAAAAACTTTGTCTGTAAATGTTCTACCCTGAACTCTTCAAATGGCAGCTTTAGCTTCAAATTCTGTCACAAAAATGATCTTAATTATCACCCACTGCACTTCAATTAACTGATCAATTATTAATCAGTTAATTCAAAAGTCACCAGATCTTCCCTGCACTGTACTGATAACAAGAAAAAAAGGAATTGTTATTGTATTTTAGGCAATAACATGTTCATTTTCTTATCCAGAAAAAAACTGAGTTGTTTATTTAATTTTTAAATGTATCTCTAATATTGTATAAAATAAGCTTATGTGGTAAAGTGAAAAGTCTGCAAAATGTGTCAAAACAAAATTCCAATTAATTGTCAATTGTCAGAATAATCAATAGTTGCACCAGAGTTGGTTTGGAAGCAGACCGTGGGTCTCGGCCCGGTTGCTTGGAGTGTGTTCACAGTTCACAGCTGCATGTGTGTGGTGTGAACGCAGCCAGAGCTTTCCTGCTGACAAACCCCTGACTTACTGAGTAGGTGGTTACATTTATAAATGAAGGAAAAACATGCATCACCTTCACTTTATGTTCTACTTTGTGGTAAGCCAATAATATAAAGACAAGTGCTTGGAGCAGAGTAAAGCGCGCAAAGGTTAAGCGATTTATTAAATATTATATTTAGCTACGAGAATGCTGTCACCATCAAATAAAAAACATTTTCTGACTAACATTAGTTTTCATATCTTAACAACATAAGACTGCATGTAGGTAATAAAAATAAAAGATATTTTATTCTCTTAATAGTGATAAAGTTTGTATTTCCGCCACGGGATATTCCAGGCCGTTGCTCCTGGCCAGAGGAGAGGATCTCAGTGCTTACTGAAAGCTGACCACCAGATTGTGACATGAAGTATCTCGAGGGACGTCATGAGTCACTCATGCTGCTGATGGAACCGGCAGGAAGGTCAAGCAGCAGATTTTAAAACAGCATTTTGGGAAAATTTTCTATTTGCAGAGTTGACCGTTTTTGGGCGATAAAACAAAAAGGATATCCAACGTGATAGATCGATATCATAAGAAAATATATCTGATAAAAATTTGAGAATTCCATTGAACTCTGATCCAAACAGCTCAACCTCTCATGGTTGGCTAAGAAAGGTTGGTGGCGTCAGCTAACTTGCTCTTTGGCTAGCTAGCAACAATCTGTGTAGTAGTGCTCTGCAGTAGCAGTTTCCTGTTAAGCCAGACGTTCTCTCCTTCTCTCCTCAGAGGTCAGAACGTAGTCATTGGATGGCGAACTCAAAGCGGACGGTTGTGTGACAGTTCTTAAGAAACAGGGCTAGGCCCCAACTAGCTTATCAAACTTGCTAGCATCCATTAGGATTGTAGGAAATGAAGGAATTTGTCACAAGAAATGTAGCCAATCGTTACGGTTGACTATGAAATCACAACACACACAGCAGGGCTGGACACCCGAGTATGTGGGGGCCGGCCTTCACTCAACAAGTTGTTGCTAGGTAACCAAAGTGTGAGTGAGATAACTGATTCCAACAACCTTCGATACACTTAGAAAAGTTTCACCATATTCTACTAAAAAACAAACTTACGGAATAAAAGTCTTTTCTCTGCCTACATCCCCCAGAATGCTGTGCGGTTCTTTATTGGAGTTGAGTGAAATTATTGAATATTAACGGACGTATTATCAATTGATATTGTCTGAAGCTAAACTTCGTGTTGGAGCCTGATTTGATTCAAATGCGCTTTCTCACCCAGGTAGCTGTCGTCGTAGCTCCCCTGGACCTGCCGGGTCTGAATCTGTCCAGCGACCGACAGCAGGAAGTAGGAGGGGTAGTAGGCCTTAACGATCTCCTCTGTAGTGGCTGAAATCAGCTGACCTACAAAAGGTTCAATGACATTTGACATTTTAGGTCGAAATTGATTTTCTGAAAGGTTTTCATGTTGCTTCACGCTCATCTCAGCTCACCTTGCCAGTAAAAACTGCCAGGCCCTCCAAGAACAACCCTTCCATCCTGTAACACACACACGCCCACAAACACACACACAACAGTAGCAGAGCAGTTCCTCCTGAGGTCCAAAGTCTGCAGGAGTCTTTATATTCTGCCTCGTAAAAACTTAATACACCTTCAAGTTTTCCACATTATTTTTATTAATACAGTAAGAAGCTTCAGTGTATATTTTATTGGGATTTATGTGATAGACCAAAATATATGGGGGAGGGGCTGCAAATCACCGAGACATACTCAGCCTCTTTTATTCCACTTCTAAAAATTTTAATCCAATATAAAAACTATTCATTTCATAAGCAACCAATCGTTCACTGGAGCACACAGACCTAAAATAGCATCTCAAAGCTAAACATGTAGCAGCTAACGCTAATGTCAGCAGTCACACAGTCAGCATTTCTATAGAAGCTCCATGAATGATCAGAAGTTCCTGAAACTCTGGAAAGATGAATGGATAGAATAATACTTTGCTCATGAATCTGTTTAATCAATAATTTGCTTATTTTGTTGATATATTTAGATATTTAGATTAAAATACAATTCATGCATTAATCACAGACCCTGCAATTAACTCAATAAAAATGTTGCCACTGATTTTTATGCATAAAACACTTGAAAATCTCTCATTATGTTTCTTCCACTTTAGTATTATATACTTATTTCTGCTTGTCTATCAAAATAAATCCCAATAAAATGATTTAAACCCTTTGAAAGGCACTCTACATGTATCACATGTCATTTTCAAACAGAGCGGAAACATTATTAAAACAATAAGTGAACAGCTGAGCACATAACTGCTGTACCTTGGTAAAGTCAGCACTGAATCCTCCCTGACAGTAACCCTGTCCAGCAGGGCCGTGTCTTTCTGCAGCGAGAAACACCAAAACATGGCCACAGCTGTTACTTCGTGTTGCAATGAAACAGCTAAGAGTGGGTGCGATTGTATATACGTAATATCAGTCCAGAAACCCGCCTGTTCTGCACGGGGCGAACTCCACAAAGGTTTTGAGAGCGTCAACAGAGAGGTAGCAGGTTCCTGTGATGTCAGAGAACGGCGTGTCGTGTTCTGTCCTCCAGTAATACCTGGGAGCACAGGCCTGGACACAGCAAGAGCAGGACCGGGTTCATTATGAAAGTAAAACTGAAACGTGAAAAAATAACAAATCTGGCACTGTTAACAAGAAGAGAAGGTCCAGAAATCCCAAATTAGCCAAATTAAAAGTTTTAAATAAGCCTACAAGAGATAAAAAGCTGCCAAAACTGGAACTAAACAAGGGGGGCAAACAAATTTTGTGGTTTATGAATAATAATTTATTAGATTAAAATTTGTTCAATTCAATGAAATAACTTCCATTTCAACCCTCTTCAATATTGGAGTGTACATTATATATATACTGTATATATATATATATACAGTACAGACCAAAAGTTTGGACACACAGTTGTGTCCAAACTTTTGGTCTGTACTGTATATATATATATATACGTATATTCAGTGGTTTTAATCACAGCTACAAGTGTTACTTCTCTAGTCTTACCAAGATGCTGTTACCATGGGAACGCACAATAGCGCCAAACCACTGATGGGACTTGAATTCAACTTGAGTGTTCACACCATTTATGTAAAAATGGCGGTCACCTGCAGAAACACAGAGGAGAGAAGTAGAGTTTCATTCAGGCAGCAGCCATAGCCTCTTTCATCAGGACCCCTGGTAAAGACGTCTACTGAAACCTTACACCCGTCTTTCACTGCAGCAGCACAGAACAGCTGAGTCTGTTTGGAAACAGAATGGCAGTCTGGACGAGCCGCTCACGTCAGACCTTGAAAAAGTTATATTATAACTATATATACAGTACAGGCCAAAAGTTTGGACACACCTTCTAATTCAATGGGTTTTCTTTATTTTCATGACTATTTATAAGGCAAGAAATCCCACTTATTAACCTGACAGGGCTCACCTATGAAGTGAAAACCATTTCAGGTGACTACCTCTTGAAGCTCATCAAGAAAATGCAGAGTGTGTGCAAAGCAGTAATCACAGCAAAAGGTTGCTACTTTGAAGAAACTAGAATATAAGGGCTATTTTCAGTTGTTTTACACTTTTTTGTTTAGTGCATATTTCCACATGTGTTATTCATAGTTTTGATGCCTTCAGTGTGAATCTACAATGTCAATAGTCATGAAAATAAAGGAAACTCATTGAATTAAAAGGTGTGTCCAAACTTTTGGTCTGTACTGCATATATATATATATATTTAAAGACCACACCTCTTAGTTCAGCCCTAATACTCACCAGGGTTGCCAGTAAGTGAGACCACATCTGTAGATGGAGGCTGCTCTCTAATTTAGTAACCATGTCATCGCATGTTGAAATATTCATTAATGCAGGGTTCTGCATGTGTTACTGTTCTCTTTGTTTTTTTGGGTTTTTTTACATGGATGTATTATTGCTTTATTCCAGGGCTCTGCAGCTTTAATCTGCTTTCTATGACATCAAACCTCTCGCAGAGATCATGCTGTTTCTGCAGCCCAAATGGCTGTTCTTCATAGTCAGGTTCTGTTTTTAGATGGGGCCCTGGCAGTAACACAGGAATAATAACTTTAGGGAGAGTTGGAAGTAAGAAAGTCTGTGTTGATCCCTGGCAACCATTTGGAATTAAGCAACTTGATTAAATATCCCATCTCCACAAAATGTTGCTTTAAAAATAACATTCTGCTGTAGTGGTGGGCAATATGGACATTTATCACCATACTTCATGGTGCTATTGTGATAATGATGATAAGAACAACTTATTACTTCTTTTTTTTAGGGAACTGTATGACTGTGACTGCATCACAGCAATCATAAGTAGTGCTCTCGAAAAATATTCCTATTTGTGAAACGCTTCTTTTAGGACACCAGTCACAAAAAAGAAGTGTGCTTTGAATCACTAAACTGCACACAGTAACTGCATTTAATCATGTTTTCATGTTTATTGGTATTTTTATATCCTTTCAATGAAAAAACTGCGGAGAAAATAGCAAAACTAACAAACCAGACAACGCAGACAGTTTTGGAGGGTTTAAGCAGTAATGGTGCGTTCACAGCAAATGCGTTACGCACGTCAAACACGCGTCAGACGCTCCAAGTTCACTGCATGTGCACTTTGAATGCAGATGCTTGAGATGTTGCTCTACGTACACCTAGCATTTCACGCATCTGGTTTACATTCAAAGTCTATGTGGAGGCGCGTAGAGGGCGTGTCAGACACGTCAAGATCATTCTAGCCGTTGTTTTTTGTTGCCGATTTATTTGTCGTACGCGTCAAACGCTTCAAATCGCGCCGTGTTAGATGCGTCTCAATGGGCCCTCGATGCGTCTCCACATAGACTTTGAATGGAAACCAGACGTGCCTGACCAGAAGTGTAAACAAAAATCTTACCATGATAGGGTACGTATGTACAGTAGGTACCTTATTAATCCATGTGGGATTTTCTCTCAGAGAAATTGTAAAATTTATCACGATAAATGATAAACGATACAATAAATGTCCACCCCTGTTCTGCTGAAACAAGTTGCATCAGAAAGTTTTCATGTGTTAAACAAAGTGAGGGTTGGAAAAGCTTGTGAAACTGTAAGATTAACGGCAGAACGCTGACTCTCCGGATGTAAAAAAAAAAAAAGACAAAAATAACAGAAATCTCCTCAGCGTTGTGTTTCATTTCCCTCAGACTGCCTGTGTTTGTAAACATTTTTTGGGTGTGTATTTATGCACGCTGGGTTTGCACTCGCGCTGCGTAAACTCCATGCTCACAATAAGCTGCACCCTGTGATCCTCAAACAGAGGTCCGTATCGCTTCCTGCGCTGCTGATGGAGCCAATTATTTTCCCAGCGGCGTCGGACGCGGCCCACGTCATCTGGGGTCCTCGGCCCAACATTATGAGTCTGAGCTCATTTAACATGTGGCCCAGCAAACAAAAAACAAAACTTAAAAAAAAACTCCATTCATAACCCTTTCACCCTGGCTGGGATTTAAGAATCATTAAAACGCAAGAAAAACATAAAGAGCTGGTTTGAACCTGCAGGTGAAGGGGGCAGCAGCTGGACTTTCTGACTTCTGGGTCAAGCACAGTGGTGGTTAACTCTGGACGGTTCTGCTTCTCTCAGCCACTTTTATGGCTGAACAGACAGAGATGATCAACAACTAGTGCAGCTGACTTCACTATAAAGTGGCATCTTAACATCCTGGGTGGCAATATGTGTTCTGAAAAAACAAACTGCTGGAGCTTAACCTTACATGTAATCGTACATTTTATTTGAATGACTTTTAATGAATATTTCAAGACATAAATTATAACTAACAGCTAAAGCAGTTTTTCAAAAGCATGTTGCTATCTCAGAGGAAAACAACAAGCTAGCATGTGAATATTTGCCCAACAACCTCAGCAACATGTTTCGTTTACTGATTAGCTCACATAGAGCTAGTAAGTCTGACTGTCACTTTAGCGTTAGCTCTGTCGCTAAGCTGTAGTTGGGAATAAATTTAAATTCCTGCTCAACTGGTAGTCTTATTAATGATTACTGACTTAATTATTAAGTCAGTAATCATTGATGAGACTAATAATAAGACTTATTAATAGACTTAATAGTCTATTAATAGACTCTAACACTTGGTTGAAAATAACTGGTTGAAGTCTCGAACCCATGGACATCACCAGATGCTGCACTTCTTCCTTTTGAATGTTGCGTTCTCCATTCTTTCTATTGCACCACAACACATGGTAAGGTAGGAAACAGTCTGCTGCCAACTCAAGTTAGTTAACATTTGCTTTCCTACAAACATACATTTATCTGTTAAGCAGAGAAGAAGTAATTGACTGGTAGTCTGAATAAAACCGTGGTACCTTGCTGGTCAAAGTTGATAACGCTGCAGTTGTTCTGGCTCCAGGAACAATGGTACACAGCTCCTCCCTCGGTGACGTTCGGCTGACTGGTGTTGGCTTTTGGAGCTCCAATAAGGACACTGATACTGGACAGCAGAAAAACAAAGAAAGTTTTACAAGCTGCTGGAAAAAACACAAAAGTGCACAAACATTAAGGCTGCAACATATCTCACGAATGTATTGTTATTGAAGATCACTGAATGCAATATGCATATCACTAAGAAATACCTGGATTGCAATAAAGGTTAGCTTGAATTATTGTATGGCTGTAATATATTTGGTGACCCTCGTTGTTAGAAGCAGCATTAAGAAGATTTAGTCAAGATTTGGTCAAATCAATAATAAGCAAAGTTGTTTTATTGCCCAAACAGCAGATGTGATCCAAAACCTCATTGTGATTAAAGTATTTGTATTTTTATTTTACAGTGCCTAGAGGAGTGTCTTTCATGTAAACAGTTACATGAATTATATTCATAATTCAGCCATGCTAGTGCTCATCATCTACCAGCCAATCAGCGACATCAGAGTTTTATTGAACCGTTGGAGCAACAAGCCCCACCTACTGGGGAGCGGTATGTTGGGCAAATTATATTTTGTGATTTTATAGAAAAGTTATGGATTCAACCCGTTGGAAAAACTAAAAACAAACCATCATCCTCCTCCTACTTCCTGTCGTCTCCTACGTGGTTTTCATCAGCAGTAACATTCAGCTGTTGATCACGTCACTCCTGCTATGCGAAAAAAAACCCATCTCATCCAAGTACAAAACTTTTTATCGAGAATCAAATTTTTGTTTCAAAATTGTCATGTTTCTACTAGACAAATTTGTTTTTGTAATTTCGCTTCATAGTTAATGGAAACGCAGCAACAAACAACTAGCACTTGATAGACGTCAGGTTTGGGGTTTGTGTAAGTTAATACTATCGCAGGATGTGATTGGCTGGATCGTCTGACAATCCAGTGGATTGTTGGAAGCAGTGGGGCCATACCCATCAGTCCCAACATTAGAGCACTGTGACATCTATATAAGCCATATGTTGGGCAATTGGGCAGAAATCACCTGGCAGTCAACAACAATTCCATGAATCATCATCCCATCATTTATGCCCACTTTGGCCACAGTTGGCGTGTCGGCTCCAGAACCATAACTGGTCTGGGTGAGTACAAAGGTTCATCCAAATCTAGCCAATGTTGGGGTGCTTAACTGTTACCTTTAAGTCATTTACATTTGCACTCACAGTACCGAGAAGTACACTGTAAAAAAAGTCAGTAAATTTACGGTAAAAAACTGTAAAAAACCAACAGTTTTTGACCGTCGTATCCAAAAACATTGCATTACCGTAGAAATTACATGGAACTACCGTAAGTCGAAACTGCAAAGAAAGTCAGTAAATTTACGGTAAGAAATGGTAAAAGACCAACAGTGTTTGACCGTCGTACCCAAAAACATTGCATTACCGTAGAAATTACATGGAACTACCGTAAGTCGAAACTGCAAAGAAAGGCAGTAAATTTATGGTAAGAAATGGTAAAAGACCAACAGTTTTTGACCGTCGTATCCAAAAACATTGCATTACCGTAGAAATTACATGGAACTACCGTAAGTCAATACACATATATATCATGAATTTTTGACAGTCATGAGCAATAAAAAAAAGGATTGTAAAAATAATAGAAATGGTAAAATCCATAGAAAAATTGTATTCTTTACCAGTAATTAATAATCAATGGTACTAATTTCCCAAATTACAAAGTTTGTTGAAGTTAATCAGCAAAATGTTGCATAGAACTACATTACAATAATTGATTTCTACAAATACATCTTAAAATATATTACTCTCTTCTATTGACTTGTAGTGCAGGGGTTCTCAAAATGTTCTGCTTATAAATCTATATATTGTATTTAGTAAATAGTTATAGGGTGACTCAATCATAAGCATTTTAAAACAATGCAACACAGTTGCTTAGCAAAATAATTGCTTTCATTATTTAATCATTTATTGGGAAATATTAATATATTTATTCATAGTTATTCATTCAAGCTTTCTCTTTTTACTCATAAGGTTCTCCATACCCAGTGGCGCAACTGCACATTATTCAGGTGGATGCTGCGCCCCTATGCGTTGCATACACTGCATACCCACTTTTTGCGCCACTGTCCATATCTTTCAGGGGTCACATCACAATGATTTTCATCTTTCGACTCCCTACCTCGGGAATCCTGTTCTAGTCAACATTTCTAAGATAAATAGAAGCTCTAGTGACCGTTCATTGAACGTGGTCTGATAGGACCAGTAAATGGTAATGAGGGAGGGTGAAGACATGCATCTTGGGTGGTGAGACCTAAACTCGAACCTGTGACTACAGCGTCAAGAACCTTCTCTGTTGTGTGTTACTTCTGAGCCACCGCAAGGGTACTGCATGTTTAGGCTAACAGAGAATCGTTTCTGAGTGACGTCACCCGTACAAGATCGCTCCTCCCCACTCATCTTCATGTGTCCCCATGACATGTTTTATAAACAGAGTAAGGACCATACGCAGTGTTTTGTTCATTCGCCGATTAAATAAAAAGAAATAGAATAATAGCAGCTACAGTGTGTGAAGAGCATTACACTCACTGAGACTTGAGTCCTAGTGTCCATGAAAATGTGTCGTTCAAAACAATCAAATCGTGCGTAAATATTACACCACTAACAGAATTTACATGTACCGTCAATCCTTACATAAACACAGAGTTCTCCATTTTCTGTTGAGTATTTAAGCACAAGCGGGACAGCGGTTGCAATCGATTACCCAAGTTGCTTGATATGTTAACTGCGGTTTAGTTATGATGCAGTCTGACGGTGGGAGGTCTCTTGTCTAAAAAGGTCCGGAATATAATTTACATAAGGACGTAGTTGTCTTTAATACCAAGAACATAGGACAAAAACAGAAGAGATTTAATCTTGACCACGTGCCGACGATCGAACCCAGGTATTCTGAAGGAGAAGTGCAGACAAGCACCAGTGTGCTATTTTCCTTCAACTCGAGTGAAAGATTCAGATCCAACTACTTGGCACATCTCCTGTACATTAGCACCTGACAGGATCCTGTTGGCATTAAAGTGAAGTGCAGCACAAATGTCCTTGTATTAATGACTGGTGTGAGGGCTGAAATTATAGATAAAACGGAAAAAAAACTGGTGAAAAACAATAAGATTTGAAAATATAATAGCCCGAGAATTCCAAAACATCTAATTGTAACCCTCTTCATACAATGAGAACGTATCGTTGCCTCGGGGCTGGGGGGGTTGAGCGAGTGAGCATCGCTCCTTCACCCCGCCCCCCAAGACAGCGCTCCTTCCTCTGACGGGGGTGGGGCGCCGATTTATGTTTTCGCGTCCACCTGAAAAATGTGTGGTTGCGCAACTGTGTTTACCCTTATTAACTTCCTTAGAATTTCCACCCCTCCCACTTTCTTAAACGGGGTCTTTTGTGAAGTGCGCATGTTCCAAACGCAAGTTAACAGTGCTGAAAAAAATAATTAAAATATATTTCATTTTATTTTTATTACGAAATGAAATACATATTATTAAAAGTTAAAATAGCACAGCATATTGAAATAACCTATTAAATAAATAAATATATAAGAGATAAATCACGTTTCTGCCACTTCCGGAGCAGAAAACCGCTGCTCTCTGTCGTACTCAAAGGGAATAAGACACCTCTCAGGTTCTGCCCCGTGCCGTTTCCAGGTAAGGACCTGCTCCGATTAAACCCTAATTTACTAATCTACAAAGGAAATGTTTACTTGCAATTTCTGTGGCAATTTGGCTAAAACATTAAGACTTTATTTACTTCATTGTAAGCTACATCGAAATGAGCCGCGATGTTTATTTAAATGCGCTGCTGCTGGTTGCAAAGACACGTTCTTGCGTTATGAAGCGTTGAAGGCTCATTTTTATCGGAAACACAACACCTCTGGTCCTAGTAGCGTCGGAACGGTTGTTACCGACTTTAAATGCTCGTTGGCATTGTGTGACCACCAGTGTCAAACTACTAAGGCTCTAATAGCTCACTTGAAGCATCATATTGTGGAAGGGCGTGTTGTGAATTGTCCTTTCAGAGGATGCAAAAAAGTTTTTCATGTGAAGTCCTCGTTTACTGCCCACATTTCCCGGAAACACAGAGATCTTGCAGATAATATCCATGACTCATACAAATGTTCTGGTTCTCAGTCATTATCTGTTCACAATGATCCAGATAACATCGAGTCGCAAGGAAATGAGATTATTTTACAGACAGCTCCAAATGAAAGTGATAATGATATTACTGAGGATTTCAGTGATCTTTTTTTTAGAAATGTCTCTCTATTTTACTTGAAATTGCAAGGGCAGTTTCTATTACCAGCTTCAACCATCCAGAATATTGTTGAGGAGATACAAAATATACACGAGTTGGGCCAGACATACTGTTTGAGCAAACTTTGGTCACTGCTAAAAAATGAGACACCATTATCAGATGAAGACATCACCAACATTTGTGAGTCTGTCAAGGGATCTGATCTATTCTCTATATGCCATACTGGGCCGATGAGGACAGCACACTCAAGAGTGCAAACCTTCAAAAAAAACTTCAACTATGTTGAGCCTAAGAAAATATTTTTAGGAAGAGATGAAAACAGAACAGATAGGTTTGCCTACTATGTTCCTCTGAGGAAGACTTTGAAATGTTTGTTGGAGTCTGATCTGTGGAAGAAATCAAGGCAGCACACGTCTGAGTCTCCTTCAGACATTTTAAGTGACATTAATGATGGTCAGATATACAAATTCAACAACTTTTTTGTGGAGAATCCATCATGTCTCAAGCTAATACTGTACCAAGATGCATTTGAAGTGGTTAATCCTTTAGGCTCAGCAAAGACGAGACATAAGATATTAGCCGTGTATGTGTCTGTTGCCAACTTGCCACTTCATGTACGGTCTGACACAGACCACATGTCACTGGTTTTATTGTGCAAGGAAAAAGATTTCAAGGAATTTGGGCATTCTAAAGTTCTTTCTGAGTTACTAGAAGACCTGAGGCTGTTGGAGGAAAATGGGATTGTAATGGTTGATGAAACGGTAGTTAAAGGAACTGTATTTTGCATTGCTGGAGATAATCTAGGCTCACATTGCATTGGTGGGTTCTCTGAAAATTTCAGTCGCACACAGCATTTCTGCAGATACTGCTTAATAACCCGATCAGAATTTCAGGGTGAGGACCCAAATGTGTGTGGACCACTCCGCACTATTGACAGGTACAACTCTGCTCTTGATGAACTCCAGACAGCTGAGGAACCGGACGTAGAAGGTGTAAAGTTCAGGTCAATATTTAATTCTTTGAAATACTTTCATGTCTGTCTTCCAGGTTTACCTCCTTGTCTAGGTCATGACCTCTTTGAGGGAATTGTATCTTATGACCTGGCATTGTACCTGAAATATTTAATTAAGAAAAAGGGATGGTTCACTTACTCCACTTTGAACAGGCGCATTAAACAGTTCAAATATTGTGACTCTGATGCCTCCTCGAAGCCGTGTGAAGTCACTTATAACGCAGCAAAGCTCTCAGGACAGGCTACGCAGAACTGGAACCTTCTAAGGCTGTTGCCCCTCATTATTGGCGACAAAGTACAAGATACAGCAGATGATGTGTGGCAGTTGACTCTCCAGCTGAAAGATACTGTAGAGTTGATATGTGCTCAGAAAATTTCTTTGGCTCAGATTGCATATCTTGACGTTGTTATTCAAGAGTATTTGGAGACAAGAAAAGCGCTTTTCCCACAATGTAATCTAAAACCAAAGCACCATTATTTACGCCACTATCCAGCTCTGATTATAAAATTTGGACCCTTGATTAGACTATGGACAATGCGTTTTGAAAGTAAGCACAGTTATTTCAAGAGGTGTGCTAGACATTTGAAGAATTTCAAAAATCTCTGCCTCACCCTCTCTGAAAGACATCAGATGTTGCAGGCTTATGTTTCAGCAGGCCAAAGCGGTCAGACTATCTTACAGATTAAGTCTGGTTCTCCTTTTTACTCAACATTATACAGTAAATCAATTCAAGATGCAGTTAGGCAGTTTGACTTCACTGAGACCAACACAAATGTCTCATTTGAAATACTCTACAAGGGAACGTCTTACAAAAAAGGCCAATTTCTTGTAACAGGGAGCATGGAGGCAGTGGAGTTTGGTGAACTACAGCTTATATTGATAAATAATGAAACTGTCCATGTTCTGGTCTCGGTGTATATAGCAGAATTCCTTCCCGAGTATCACATGTACTCTGTTAGGAAAGATGATGAAAAGATGCAGTGTCTAAACATCTGTGACTTGATAGATTTCTATCCATTACCATCTTACATAAAGAATGGAAACAAAATGGTTCCACTGAAACACAGTGTGCTGTCACATTAAACCGGGGTTTTGAAAAGTTAAGTCCAGGACCCATTTGCAGCCTTTTGACTGTTTTTCTTTTCTTTTATCTTTTGCCAATGACGATAATCCCCTAATGAAACAGTTTTACTAATCCAGCATGACTGATGGAGTCTTTAGTTTTAATTAAGGCAAAATGAATGCAGAAAACATTAACTATTACCACAAAACATTGCCTACACATTTAAAAGTTTAAAGTATCAAAACTTTTTGCATTCTCTTGTGAGGACCACATGTATCCAGCAAGCCCTGCTGCACCCAGATTTACTTTGAATGAATTTATTCAATTTTGGAGACCTTTAAAATGTCCATAGTGGATCACTTTTTCTCAGTTGAGTAAGAAAAACTGATTAGTTTTTCTTTTTAGCCTCTTTTTTTCTATCACTTTTTTTCTTTGGCCCTTCACTTCTTTCAACTTCAATATTTTGCACCTTAGGACAGAAGGTTTGGACACCGCCATACTAATGATGTTTTGGAAGAAGTCTTAGGTTGTTATTTTTGTGTTAACTGGAGTTCTTTAACTGTTTTGTTCTCAGATATGGATGATGACTCCCGAAGCCTCACACGCAGGGTTATTTATGAGGGGTTGGCAGATCTCCCAGTCTCAACTCTACAGACTTTGGAGGACACACTAGAATCTTTGGGGGTGGAGACCAATGAAGATTTTCAGTATATTAATGAAAATGATCTGAGATCTGTACTAACACCAATTCAAGCAAGGAAGTTACTGAAAGCTTCGAAACAAACCAGTAGGTACATTATTACAGAGATATAGCAGCCTATCTTTACCTTTTGTTCATTACTATATACCTTTTATCATATAGCACAGACCAGTGGAATTTCCAGTGAGCCATCTCTGTCGTTGTCATCTCCTTCTACAACCAGCACATCGTCTGCCTCTTCATTTTCTATACATTCCACGCCAGTAGATTGGGTTGACACTTTTCAAATTCCTTGGAACAGGTTTCCAGAGAACTTGATTGAGTGTTTTGAGAATGAGGCAAGGCCGAAACCCCACCTTCGAAGAGAAATGATTCGGATTGTTGTTGCTTCAATGATGGAGGTGTGTGCTTCTCCTCGCAAGCAAGAAACCACAGAAGTGGCGAAAAAATTGATAGCAAAATATCCACTTTCACTCCAAGATATTATTGAAGGTGATATAGTGGGCCCAGGGTATTATTCACTCGTCAAGCAACTACAAAATCGTATAGAAAATTTGAGACGGGTTTCAAAACCAAAAATAAGGAAGCGTAAAAAACATGTTAGATGAAGATGGCACAGTCCCACCAGAGCAAAATGCAGCTGTTCAGGACATTTACGGTTGTATAAAGTGGGACATGGAAGTCATGCCAATCCAGGAGACAGCAGAGACACAGAAAGAGAAAAAAGTCAAATTGAAAATGCTAAGTGAAGAAAATAACTTAAATTCGGACGAGATAAGAGATCTTATGCAGAGAACCTACTACACTCAAAGGAAAGAAATAAACCAGGGAAAAGACCTACAAATTATGGTGAAGGAGTGGCCCTTCCTGTTTCAGGAAATTGGTATGACGATCCACTTCCAGGAGCTTACTGGAGTAAATCTACTAGAGACTTTCCATAAAAATCTCGAAAAAAAGGGTAAAAGACTTCTGGACTACTTAAGGACTGTCTCGGCCCACAAAATTAAACGAGTTCTTCAAACTGTCCGAAACCTGGATATTCTGAGAGGACAGGTCCAGGGCTGCTCTAAAGAGTTGAAAGATCTTGTCCTCCTCCTTCTGTCTCATTTCAATGACAAAGAGGAAACCCTCTTCCACTATGTAGATGAGACATGCCTAGCAGGAGAAGTAAAAGTGGACAACTTGCCTGTCACAACCATGCTTGATTGTATGTGGTAAGTAAATATGAATATTCACTGAGTAATTTTAAGAAAGAAATATTACACTGGTTAAAGTTTGTATAAGACTAATTGTTTTCTGGAATATTTTTTGTCAGGAACCTCCTGTTATACTTCCAAGAATTTTATGCTTGGCATTGACGGCAATGTTGTGAATGACCAAATACCAACCTTCACATCCGCTATATGTCTAATGTTAGCAAGTTACTTTTGCTTCAACATTCATTATCCGACTCATCTGGCCTCCACACTTGATTCATTCAGAGGTAATATTCTTTTGTTTTCCTTCCCTCATTTAGATGAAGTCATATTTCATTACAGTGGTTGATTTTCATGTATTGAATAGGTGCTTCCTAAACATCAATCCAGACCGGGGGACAAAAGTTGAAACCAAGAAGAATAAGAAGAACGTGTCAGTGAACCCAAGGGTCCTTACCCTAATCTCTGAAATCGCAGATCATGAATGGAGAGGGACATATTAAAATGGACATAATAGTCCAGCAGAAAATGTAAATTCTGATTTCTTACACACCACTTATAGAGCAGAATACAAATTTCACTGCAAGAATATGGTTTGCAATCTGGATGGATAGAATTTACATTTAGTTTTCATATTTCTTAGTTTTTAGGATCTATTGAATTTATTTAACAGGCTTGCTGTATGTTTTGCGGTAATTATAAATGCCTGAATATGTAGACAAGTTCAAGACAACAGCTACTTTTGTTTCCATCATTGTGAGAGGCTGTTCCTTTAGTTCAGTAAAATGAGAGAAGAGTGACTTGTATTATTTATTTTAAAATTGTAGATTCATTTAATTTAGATGCTCCATTAATATCTCAGCCAGGACTGCAACTAATGATTCTTTTGGCTATCAATAAATATGACAATCATTGAAACCCATACAAAATTGCACTGTAAGTCAGTAAATTTACGGTAAAAAATTGTAAAAATGCCAGCAGTTACTGACCAGAATATTCACAGCATTATACTGCCGTAGAAAATACATGGCATTATCATAACTGAATAAACATATATCCTAAATAATTGTGACAGTCACGAATGTAGAAAATACAGAAATATAGTGTAAAAATATAAGTAATTGTAAAGTTCTTAAAAAATTGTAATATTGCCAGCAGTTAATTACCCTAAACTTAACAGTAGCAATCAGCCAAAATTACAAATTTTGCTGATGTTTAGATCTACAATGTAAAAGCGTAAACAAGACTGCAAAATAATTTTTTACAAAGAACAGAATGCTGGTGTGATATTTTGGGTTTCTTTTTTAATAATGCCTTTAATACACCAACTGAAATCTCAGCAGTAGACCAGGCATCGATCTGGCGATCCACCGATTGCAAAGCAAACTCCTACAGCCAACGCCACCATCATTTATGAGAGCATTTGATCATTAACATTAAGAGAACTGTATGTTAGCCCCTCTTGCTTGAATGAAGCTGAAGTTGGTTTCCAATTGCTGCTTCCAATTTGGGAAATGGCTAAAGGGCAATTCCACCTAATTTTTCACTGCAATCAGCATCTTTAATTTACTCTAGCTAAAAAACTACAACACCTAGACTCTTCAAATCTGGACTAGATTATTCTCACTCATATCAGAATATTTAGAACCAAGTGTGGGATTTGTAAAACCTTTATCTGATTTGTGAAACTTCAATAAAGAACAATTCTAGTGTTATCCAAAATCATACAAGTTGTAAAGTCACCCATCATTGAAGTTTCACAAATCCCACACTTGGGTTTAAATATTGTGCTATTAGTAGAGAATAGTCTAGAGCAGGGGTCCCCAAACTTTTTCCTGCGAGGGCCACATAGCTGTTCCTTTCTCTGCTCGGGGGGCCGGTCTTAGTTTTTGGAGAAAGATACCTTAGAAACTTATTGTCGGCGGGGGGGGGGGGGGGGGGGGGGGGGGGCTGTTCTGTCTTTGAAACTGTCGAAGGGGGGGGGGGGGGGGGGGGGTTGGGGGGGGGGTTGGGGGGGGGGCTGGGGGGGGGGGGGGGGGGGGGGGGGGTGGGGGGGGGGGGGGGGTTTTTTTTTTTTTTTTTTTTTTTTTTTGTTTTTTTTTTTTTTTTTTTTTTTTTTTTTTTTTTTTTTTTTTTTTTTTTTTTTTTGTTTTTTTTTTATTTTTTTTTTTTTTTTTTTGTGTTTTTTTTTTTTTTTTTTGGGTTTCTGCTCCTCCCCCTTCGCGGTCGCTTTTAGATAGATTTTTACCCAGAATGGAAATGGAAAAAACCGTGAGTGAAACGGTGACTGGGACTGACTAGTATATATTTGAGGGAAAGTTAGTTTAACATCTGCTCAAGAGCCCCCTGGTGGTTGAAGAGAAATCCACAAACCAGAAAATACAATATATGAAAAAATACACTGAATGCTCTCTGGTATGAGGAGGCGGGCCAGATCCGGCATTGCCAGACCAAATGACGCAGGCCGTAGTTTGGGGACCCCTGGTCTAGAGAGTTTTTCATTTTGTTATTGTGATAAATAGTAGGGTTTACAGTAAATGGAGACTGTTATTTGTCATGTAAACAAATAATTATCTAGTTTGCATTGCTGCTTGATCCTTCAGCATCAGCAGCAAGATTCTTTTAACTCTGTTCCTGTAGTGGTGTCCTGAACTCAACACAGTAAAGTCACTGTGCTAACTAAGGTTGCTAACTAGGGTGCTGAGAGCCCAGTAGGCCTGGTCCTTGTCAAGATGCTGCTACTGTCTTTGAAATCAAATTTCTGCTATTTTTGCACGTTCAGGAGGAGAAGGGCAACACATCACAGGTGAGTCCCTTTCACGGTTTCAACTGAAGTTAGCTAACTTTAACCAACTGACAAAGAAATGTGTAGTTTCTGAGCCATGCTGTTTATGTACATGCACTGCAGCTAGATATTTTTACTATATGGAACATTTAATCTTCACAGATGCAACACTTCCATTAATGTTTCTGTAGGAACGGCTGCATAGATTATATTTCTGGTCTACTTCAGACTACATGTGCTTAAAGTTATTGTTAATGGCAGAAGCAACTTTTTCCAAGTTTGGTTCAATAATTAATTTGAATTACTTTGAGTGTGAAATGTTCATGCATGCAAGTTAAATCTCTGAAGAACATGTTAGCTTTTGTTTCAATACTTTGGTAATACTTAGAAGTATAAAGCTTGGCATCAGAGATATTATTTAATATTTTCCTTTGACCTCTTGACTCTCACACCCAAAATACTTGCACTAAAGTCACTGGGTCCATGACAGTTGAAGGATTTGAAGATAAGAGAATTTAAATATTAATATTTTACAGCTTTTCTCAGTTTGGGTGCATCTCTCAGAACAGAATTGAAATTCTTAAAACTACCTGTTCAATCTTCAAATTACTGTGTCACTTCTGCACATCAAAACAATTAGTTTTGCAAGTTTTGCTTTTGTACATCATGTAGCTGGTTATGTACACTTCTATGCTTTTATAATTGTAATTTGCTTTTATCGTCTTGATCAAAATATGTTAACCCTCCTGTTGTCCTCGGGTCAAAATGACCCGCCACTGTGTTAAACCCCCCCCCCCCCAAAAAATCCCCTAAATGTAATTTTTTTAACTTGAGATTTTAAGACTTTTCCTAGATTGGCCCAGACAATAGAAAAAGTTCAGTGTTGCTTTTATTCTCATTTCCATGTAAGCTGTACAAAAAAAGGTACAAAGATGGTCTTCAGGTCAAAATGACCCGTGAGGCAAATGGAGTTGAAATCAAGGTCACAGAGTTATTTACAAACCATAAAATGTTACAAAGTTTTAGTTGTGTCTCAGATCAATCAGTAGCAGAAGTGAGCAGAGAGTGGAAGGCCAATTTTCCGAGCCACAATGCCAGTCAAACTCTTTCACACCTACTCAAGACTGATGCGATTTGATGACCGTGAATCAAGACCAGCAAGACGTATGACAGACAAACTTGCAGCCATAAGAGAGGTATGGGACAAGTGGGTGGAGCGGTTGCCCTACCTCTACAATCCAGAGCCTGATGTAACAGTGGATGAGCAACTGGTTCCATTTAGAGGTAATCTGTTTTCATATTTGTAATAAAAGTGATTTTCACTATTGATTTCTTTGACTGTTTTCTGTGACACTGATACTAATCACTGATGCTAATGTCTTTTGTCCAAAGGTTGTTGTCCTTTCCGGCAGTATATGCCCAGCAAGCCAGCAAAATATGGGATCAAGTCATGGGTGGCTTCTGAATCAAGCTATGCTTGGAAAATGCAAGTCTATACTGGGAAGTCAACCAGTGGATGCCCAGAGAAGAACCAGGGGTTGCGAGTTGTGCTTGATGTGACAGAGGGACTGAGGGGTCACAATGTGACATGTGACAATTTCTTCAACTCTTATGAACTCGGACAGCAGCTCCTGAAGAGGAAGATCACCATGGTTGGTACAGTTCAAAAGAACAAGCCTGAGCTCCCACCTGCACTGCTTGGGTCAAAGGAGAGAGAGGTCTTCTCCTCAAAGTTTGCCTTCACACCCACCACCACTCTAGTTTCCTACCTCCCAAAGAAAAACAAGAATGTAGTTCTTCTGAGCACACTGCACAAAGACGGCGACATTAGTGACCGTGAGGACAGGAAGCCAATCATCATCCTGGAATAAAACCGAAACAAAGGAGGTGTGGACAACCTAGATAAGGTGATTGGAGCATATAGCTGCAGAAGAATGACTGCCCGCTGGCCCCTGGTCATCTTCCACAACATCATTGATGTGTCCTCCTACAATGCCTTTGTGATTTGGATAGAGATCAACCCAACCTGGATGTCTCATAAGCACAACAAGAAGAGGGTGTTCCTGGAGCAGCTAGGAAAGGCACTTGTAACTCCACTCATTGAAAGAAGGAAGCATGTCCCCCACACAGAAGCCTCAGCAGCAGTTGTGAAAGCTATTCAGAGTGCAGCAGCTCCTGATCAACCTGAGGATCCATCTACCACAGCCACTTCCTCAGCTAAGCCAAGTAAGAGGAAGAGATGTCAGTTCTGCCCTCAGACTGTAAAACACATACTGTGTGCTGCAGGTGTAAGAAATATATCTGCAAAGGCTGTGCACTTGCATACTGCCCTACATGTGCCAATTAGTTGAATGGGTTATGTTATTTTTCATATTTTTGTATTGTACATCCTCTTGTTCACTGGAGAAAAGTAAAAGAAAATTAGTCACTGTGATGAATAAAAATGCATTCGAAACTCATTTTGCACATTTTTTTTCTTAAGCTATAGAAATTCAAGTGGAGAGGGAAAAGTCAAGTATTCACACATTTTGTGGTGAGTGACAATATACAAGATAGAATTTGGTGTTTAAAATTCAATTAAGCTGCTTATATTGGGGGTTTATTGAAGACGGGTCATTTTGACCCGGAGGATAAAGGGTGTATACAGAAAATGAGGACAACAGGACAACAACGTGTCTGTGTTGAATTCTCAACTTCCAAAATAGCATCAGTTCATTGTGTAAGTCTTAACATGCATAAGTCTTAAAGTTGTCATAATGTGAATCATATATTAATTAATTTATATTCTATTATTTTCTAAATCTGTCCTGAATTGGTAAATTGCTCCCAAGTGAGTCCTGAGTTTCTCTAACAGGTCAGTGTATGAACCATTAGCTCAACCAACGATCAACCAGTTTTCTGAAACAGATTGGAGGTGCATCTTGTGAACCATCAGTTGGCAACATTATGCTCTATATAGTCAGAACACAACACAATGTTACATGTCTGAGAACTGATGAACAAGTATCTGGGCAGAGTGAACAGCCAGAGAGAAGAAGAGGAGTGAGGCTGAGGAGGAAATAGTTGGGAGGAAAGCAGAAGAAGAGTCAGAAGAGGCTGAGGACATCTGCTGATTTGTGCGATGCAAAAAAAAAAAGTGTTTCTATTGCAGTTTTGCGACATAAACTAATTGCAATATGACCTAAAACCACCTCATCACGGGACAGAAACTTTTTTATCTGAATTTTTTTTTTTTTTAAATTGCAACGTTTAAGTAAATTTACTTTCATAATTGAATTTGCACAATTATATTGTCGTTATGGCTTCGATGTGACATCATGTGAAAAAGTTCAAGGGTCAGTGGTGTAAATACTTCTGCAGAGCAAACTTTCTTCAGTGCAAAGATGCATCTAAGGAAGATCAGACCTTTT
>NW_022587656.1:62952-97498 GCF_003331165.1 Xiphophorus hellerii | reverse complement strand
GCCTTAGAGGGGAAACTTTTATGCCTGAGTTTACATGCAGCGACTAATGTGTGTTGAAACTTCTCAGTCCTCCAGCTTCCTGATTATTTTCCACTTCACATGACAGATTTTCCATGTGGCCTCTGACCACATAACACTGGGTTCTGGGATCATCTGATCTTACATTTAAACTGAAAGAAGAGGGTGAAATTTCTGGCACGTCACGAGAAAATGACAGATGCGGCGTTTAAAAACCAATCGCGTTCTCGCTTTGCCGTGAATCGCTCTCATAAAGTTGCAGGTTGTGAGGCTGGGCCTATCACCTCACACAAGACAGGAGCCTGCACAACAAACCAGGAGCAGATGTGTGAGCAGCGAGCAGTGCCCCACCCAGACTGAGCTGTCAGAGCTTCCTTTGTGTTTGTGCAGAGCCGTGACCCATGTGGCTCCGCAGACACTCCCCTTCTGTATGTATGAAACACAAACAGGAGCAACGAGACGGCGCCTCAGGTTTGGGATGCACCGATCCACTATTCTATACCAATATAGGTTTGGTATCGGCCAACAACGAGCCGATACTGGAAAACAGCTAAAATTACTTAAAATGTTTCTTTTTAAAAAAAACACAGACATGAACAAAGTGAATTACACATTTATCTGATAACTCTGCATCACTAGAACACTTAAATACACCAACAGCTTCACAAGCCTGGTCAAACACACAAAAACACCTTGAGTTTGTTCAGTCAGTGTAACTAGGAAAATAACATCCAATGTAAAATCAAAAATAAAGGAACTGAAAATGGCAAAAACAACAAGTTGACTACATTGATCAAACATGTAACAAATAAACTGCAACAAACCTTCTGGCAAATGGTTCAGAAAGTGTGATTAGGAATTCTAAATGTAATGTAAATAATTAATAAAACATGGCGTTGCTCAGAGCACAAAGCATAGAATTGGACTGACTAGATCTGCCCTCATGGATCGCCACCGATACCCAACCTAGAATTTTGTTCAATATCAGGATCGATACAGATATTAATATTGAATCAGTGCATCGCTACTTCAGGTATCAGCATCAATAAAAAAATCCTTTAACTTACTCTGCTTTGAAACAACAATCTCTATTTTCATTTTAATCCATTTTTCTGCATTAACAGGATCACAGGGCGTTCTGCCGGGGTGAGCAGAGGAAGTCACAGGCGTGTGCGGGGCGGGCGGCTCTATTTTTGCACGTGGTGATGTTTATGACATCATCCGCTATGCTCTTGTGGTGACCGTCAGTTTGGTTCCTAAAACTCAAGCTCTGTGGCCGTGTAAGTGGTGTGGTCTCTGGTTTCACTGTGGTCAGTTAACGTTCAGGCGTAACTCCTCACAGAGCTACGCTCTCTAACCTCAGAGGTCTGAGAGAAGGCTGGACCAAACGGATCATTCGAGACAAATCATCTCCTTTTTCACGCCTCCTGAATCAGAAACCACGTTTATTCACCGGGTTTGTGCAACAGTTTGATCTTCATGGAGAAATGAAAAAAATCTGGCAAATCAATGTTCAGAATATTAAGTAAGGTTTTATTAGGAAATAGAGGTCAAATCTGTCTACACAGCAAAAGCTTTTTTCAACATGATGTGGGTCTTCTTCTCTTTGGCTACGTTCACTCTGTAGGTCGAATTGCATAATTCTGTTTTTCTGTATTTTCCAGGCACATAGAGTCATTTTATAGCACAATACCTATTTTAACTTCAGTTGTTATAAAAATGTTTTACATAACATATATGACTTAAAGAAATTTGACTTTATAATTTAACACTTTGAAATTGGGCCTCAGTCTCTTTAAAATCTCCTGCTCTTTCTGAAGCTCCGCCTTCAGGAAGTCATCACAACATGGCTCCTCTATTGACCTTTCAGCAACGTTTTTTTTTTTGCTAGTGTTTCACTGAGAATGAACTCAGCAGATGTTTGCTAATTCCTGCTGGCTAGTCTGAAGGAGCAGAGTGGAGGAGTGAGGTGGCTCGCACGCTTAGAAACTGCAGTTCAGAGGAGGAGCTGCGTCTCCAAAGCAGAGCTATGCCCACCCAGGCATTTAGCACAGCTGAATGGTTGCCATGGAGATTAACGGATTTCTCACACACGCATGAAAGAATCAAGGCAAAACTCCAGGTGTGTTTATGATGAGGGAATATCATTATGACATGATGTAAAGCTCAGAAAAGCTGACTTTACATAACACTGCCCCTTTAAAACAAAAACCTTCTAGTCGTGTGAGTCCCTTGCCTGCAGTCTGTGTGTGTGTGTGTGTGTGTGTGTGGGCGTGGTTGCGTGTGTCTGGGAGCTCGGTCAGCTGAGTTCAGCTCCACTAATCGGTTCTCTTTACCTGAACAAGAGTCAGAAAACAAACAGGGTGAATGAATGTGGTTACGGCCAAATGAAGCCGGTTCTAAACGTGTTTCATTGGACTGCTTCAACTTCGCCAGCGCTAAACGGAGGCTTAGAGACTTGGACGCGTTTTATTCCTCTGAACTGTAGAAACACAAAGAGCCACACGAGATGAGCAGCTGAACAGAGACTGAGCCAGAAAAAACACAACTATGCTAAATGTTTCTAAAGCTCCTGAATTCACCGAGGTTTGATTGATTATCTTTGCTCCAGAGTGTGTCAATGTGCAGACACTGTGCAGACGTGGGCAAACCCAGGATAAATAAATGGCCTTGTGCTGTGCAGATGCTGTTCTTTAGCAGGATCAAAGATCACAACCGTGCATTTTCAATGATCCAGTTAATGTCCAGACCTAGAAGCAATTTCAAATCTGTGGTGAGATAAAGACACTGGCCATCCAATCTGATAGTAATTAAGATATTTGACAAAGAAGAATGAGCAATAATTTCAGTCTATAGATAAACAGAGCAGGTAGAGACCTAAAAGATTGCAGCTCTAACTCCAGGAAAAGGTGACACTGACTCACGGAGGCAAACTATAAATGATTTCCAGACTTTTCTGATTTTTTATTTATCGTGTCATTCTCCTCTCTTCTACTTCATAAAGCACAATATGTTCTCACAATCACTGAAAATTCCACCTAAATATGAAGGATGAGGATTGATGTTCTGCTTTAAAGCCCAGCAATAGTAAAAATCTGAGTGTGTATTCACACCGGCCCTGTTGATTTTGTTGTTAGTGGAACTCCAGTCCGTTTCCCGGGGAAATCCCGTCCATTTGGTGAGGTGTAAAGGCTCAAGCAAACCCTGACGAGGACCAAAAAAGTGAACTTTAGTCCACCTACAAACCTCAGTCCATGGTTTTGAAAACATTTAAAAGTCATGGAGTCAATATATGCAACGGAAGATCTGAGAGCAGCGCAGCAGACTGAGCACTTCATGTCCTCTGAATGAGAGATAACTTGTGGTAATTTCTGCTGTAAATGCCATTTCCACACCAGCTGAAAATGTAACAAATGTTGGAATTTTGATCTGCCATGGAGCCAAATGTAGCGAATGTGACGACACAAAGCTTTTACAATATTCACAGAATCTCTGCACTGTGAATCTTGTGACTCAATCCCCTGATGGCTGTGGAGGAAAATCACTCGCAAACAGCAAATTTTACAATTTTATCAAACTTAAAACATTTAGAAACCTCAGAGTCGATATATGCAACAGAGGATCTGAGAGCAACACTGCAGACTGAGCACTTCAAGTCCTCTGAATGTCAAAGAAACCGCTTTGACCCATGCCACCATTCTACCAGCAGTGAGAACAGATAATCCATTCATTATGTTGGAACAGTAATGTTTATGGTGGGTCCTGCGCCAAGCAGGACATAATGATCCTACCTTCTGCTCTACACGTTGCTCTGTCTGGTAGTCGAGGATGGGACTGAGGCCGTGTTGATCCGCCGCCACCCGACCATCCAGACTGAAGTTCAGGCTGATGTCGATGGGAGAGAGTTTATCCCGAAACTCGTCCTCGGCCTGCAGCAGAGACAGAGACAGTGAAAAACCCAGCAGTTACAAGCTGGAGAAGGAGACGGCAGAAAAAGCATGCAGAAGAAAAGAGATTGCAAACTGTAGTTGAAGTCAAAACACTGAATCACTGTGGTGAGTTTTTACAAATGAGGGGACTGAACTAGTGACTTGTGACTCCAACCCCTAGCCAGTCAGGGACACACAGTTTTCTGATGCTGCATTTTCAGCCTGACTCCACAAAGTAGGTTTTAAAAAAGGCGTTGGTACCAGGTAACCATTATTGGTGTAAAACTATTATACCCGAGTCCAGCTTCACTGAGTAGGTACTAGAACAAAAGGGTATTGGCTCACTAAACAAATACTTTGTTTATTGCTATTGCTGTTTTTTGAGGGGAACACACAGTTCAAAGACTCACCCGCAGGTAGATTTTGATTTCATGGCAGAACCCTTGACCATTTGTGAGGTTTAGGGTCCTCAGCAGGGTGGGCTGCTGGCTCTCCAGGAACAGCGCCCTCCTCACAGACTCCTTCTGGTTCTGCTTTGCTCTGTCTAGCTGCACTTCCACCAGGAAGCCTTCAGAGTCCACACAGTGGTGGAAACACGCATAGAAAAAAAAAGAGTCCATCATCTCATTGCTTTTGGAATGTCAATGTATGCATAGCCACAGATAAACACTCTGACTGAAGGCAAACACACATGCACAGATAAATCCTCTTTTCTCTTCTGTGCTTCTACTAGAAGCACATAAAACATCATCACACACCACATTAAAAACGCAGCAGAGACAATACAGAACACCATACTTTAAATAAACACACACACACTTCTCTAAACCGTACCCTGTATTTACACAATTGCTCTTTCATCTTGATCCTAACTGCCAAATTGACCGCAGAGAGGTCCAGCATACTTGTGGCTGCACAACAAAAGCAAGGTAATGGGGACCATGTGTGTGTGTGTCGGGGGTGTGTGTGTGTGTGCCACTGTGTAGGGGTGAGCATGTCTTACCTAAATGAGAGGGGAGGTGCTTCCCATAGGCCTCCAGACAGAACCTGGTGCTCACACTGCAGGTAGAACAAGAAGAAAAGTTACTGCTGTTCATTCATTATCCATTATTTAGTCGTTGTTCAAGCACAAAGTTACAGTAATCTACAGTAACTGAACAGGCTGATGTTCCTCCTTGATATGGATATGTGGGTAATGTAGTTGGACGTGGTTTTGGGGAGGTGAAACCGAGCTGAGAAATATATTTACAGGGGTGTGAAAAAGTGTTTCTTCCGTCCTGATTTCCTTTTTTAAAAAATATCTGTCAGACTTCAGTGTTTCAGAACATCACTCTAAATATTAGTCAAAGGCAACACAAGTAAACAGAAAATACATTCACTGACTCCAGGCTCAGGCCTGAGTACTGCCACACCTTCTGTTTATCAAGACATCAACAGGACCTGCCTGCGACTCGATGGGCAGAACTGTCTTACAACTTGAAGGTTGCAGGTTTGATTCCAGCTTTCTCCCGTCACATCAGGATGTGGCGGGAGAAAGGAAAAACATTCAACCTCAATCTGAAACCAACAGTGATCCAAAACACACCATCTCTGAATATGTGAAGAAAAGCTAAATGCAGACTTTGGAGTGGCCTAGTCAAAGTCCTGACTTGAATCCTATTGGTTCTGTGGCATGAACTTAAGAAATGCTGCTTCCTTGTGGCTGAATTAGAACAATTCTGCAAAGATGTGAGGCCAAAACTGCAGTTATTGCTGCTGCTGGAATCAGGTTTTTCCTCCCTTAATAAACAACTGGATTTACAAACTGCATTTTGTGGGTTTTTTGTTTTGTCTTTGACCAATATTTAAATTGGTTTGATGTTGTGAAACACTGATGTGTGGCAAACGTGCAAAAAACAAACAAACAAGGAAATCAGGAACGAGGCAAACATAATGTTACACCCCAGTTCACAGAAGTTTTAAATTCAACCATGATCTGGATTTATTTTTATCTTGACTGATCAAAGCTTCAGAAAAACTCTTATCTTAATGTTGTTCATGTGTGTCAGAAGTGGAAAATAGTCCAGACTGACACTAATTCACAAGCTGGTTTCTGTGGTTCTGACTGACAGCAGCAGGTTGGAACAAGACCTAAGGGAGCCAGAGAGTGTCAGGAAAACAACCTGTCTTTTCTTACTTATATCCATCTTTCCTTCTTTCTTTCCTTCTTCTTTCTTTCTTCTTTCTTCTTCTTTCTTTCTCATTTTCCAATCTGTGTAAAGCCCCCCCCCACCCCTGCATATTTCTTTGTATTTTACTTTCCTGTTGCACTTAAATATTTCAGATAACCAAATAAATGTTTGTATGACACAAAAGACAACCTGAGTAAACGATGATTTCATTTGTTTATGGAGAAAAATCTCTGCAGCCCAGCCTGACCCTCTTGTGACCCTAATGACTGGTTGTTCCTCTCTTGCCATCAGGTGGAATTTTGGCCGACTCTGCTCTGCAGAATTGTTTCCATTAAGCCACATTGGAGAGTTTACCAGCATGAATGGCCCTTTGCATCATCTCAAACGTGTTTGTGTTCGTACTTCGACTAGGCCACTTCAAACATTTATTTTGCTTCATCAGAGTGATTCCAAAGTCGATTTGCTGATGTGCTTTAGGTCATTATTCTGGCAGCTCTAGACTCGCACTACACCAGACCGTGTTTGGTTCAGGGCAGACGTAAGAGGATGAACACCTTCCAAAAAGTTTCATTTTGACTCATCAGTTCACAGAACAAGTTTTAAAAAGTCCTAAAACATGAATCTTTGACGTTCTCTCTGGTCACTCGTGGTTTTGGTTTTTCCGTATGGAAGCCATTTTTGCCCAGTCTCTTTCTTATTGTTGAGTCATGAACTTTGACCTTAACTGAGGCAAATGTTCAGTTAGTTTGAGTTTTGGTCATACAGCACCACTTGAAAATAGCATCCTAAGAGCAGGTGTTAAACATATTTTTTTACTAAACCCACGTTTCTGTTTTACAAATCCTTTTCTTATTAGTCTGATGCAATATTCTAATTTAGTATTTTCTTATAAGCTGTAAGTGAAAAATCAGCATAATTAAAAGATGTAAAAACCTTCAACATCCATCTGTGTTTAGGGTGTGAATAGTTTTTCACACCTCTGAATGGATAGATAAAATAGAGCAGTAAAGTCATATTGTTGACCAGCATGGGATTCAAAAGTCAGCAATCCGTGTTAAGCTCCTAACTGCACAACTATTTTCTGCTCTTTTTCCATTTTTCTTCCAGCTGTTCTGCCTTTTTTCGTCCTCACATCCTTCTTGTTGCCAAGGCAACAAAAAAATAACAAGAAGCACTAAAACAGTACTTCCTTGTATTCGCTTAAAGAGGCTGAGATTAAGACGCCTGCCAATTTGGCTGACGCCACACACCAAATCTAAAACTGTTCCACACTTATGGCTAGGAAGTGGAAACTGTGGAAAGAGACTGAAAGCAGAATAAGTTCTCCTACTCTGAACAAAAAAAAAAAACATTTATGTGTTGGACAAAAACTAGATAAAATGGAAATAGGCAGAGTCCATACCAGGAAACGGAGACGTTTCCTCTGTGATGAGCGAACAGGTCTTCTCCTCCGGGCTGAACATGGCCGGCTGCATGGTGAGAGAAGCACCGGCTCTCACTATCGGCCGCGCTCTGATGGGGAAACACACAGCACGACTAAATGGCAAAGAAAATGTATGTAAACATCTGAATATGAACAAAGTATAAAAAATACGTTAAAAAACAAATCCTCTTGGGATGTTCTACCACTCAGCATTTGAGTATCTCTCTTGTAATCCTATTTTTTGTCATTTATTAAATATCACTGTACAAAATAAATTGTACACTACATTAGAAAAAAGCATTAAGTAAGTGTGTGTTTGTAGTTTTCCACAGTCAGTAAACATATGGAAGATGAATCACCATCGAGTGTTTTTCAGCACTTTTTCACGGAAGAGTAAAGGGAAAGTTCAGTCTCATTTTGCACAAGCAGCCACTGCTTTGTGTTGGGTCCATTACATTAAACCTAAAATTCATTCAAGTTTATTAAAACGTGACAAAATGTGAAACAGTTCACAGAGTGTGCATACTTTTTGTCAGACACTCACTGTAAATATGCAAAGTGAGGAATAATACCTGTACAGGACGGCCTTATCAAGGCCGAAAGCACCAACAATCAGATCTGCAAAAAGCAAAATGAAGACATCAAAGTAGAGGCTTCATAGGTAAAAGTTGCATAAATGACGAATCCCGCTCTCTCGTACCTGGGTAGCCGTTCTGATCGATGTCCATGTCGCCTCGCAGAGCAAAGCCGAAGCTGGCAGGGAAAGAGCTGGAAGCCCATTGGCCAGAAAGAACCTGAGTGGGCGTGTCCTTCAGTCCTCCAGCGTGACCGTTATGGACGAAGACCACGCCCTGCTGCTGGTCTCCGCCGTACGGACAGCCGACGGCCAAGTCTGATTTCAGACAGCAACAGAACAGCATTAAAGCTCTCCATTCATGTGTTTGAACTGGAACGTTGCCAGGCAACATGATGCGGTTGTAAGTGTGAACAGGCAGCAAAATTCTCAGACGATATCAGGAGATACTGACTTTTTCCTAATGGGATCTACTGTTTTTAACCTTTCACCTTTTCTGCGTCATACTCATTCGGCAAAACATTCTGTTTTCTCATCTCTACTAACTTCAAGTTTGATTGAGGAATATTGATTTCTATCTTCTTCTTCTATATCTTGAACTTGTGTCTCTTTATGTGAGAGACACAAGGTGAATACTCATCAGCGGTGGTCAAGCTTCTGCTAATCTGCTAATAACATAGCACAAAATGTCCCAAGTCTTTTCTAAAGAAGTAGGTTTATGTGAATGTGGCAAGATAAACAACTTATGACCAAAAACCCACAATTTTGCACATAGTTGTGGCGAGAAACCGCAGGCAAATAATTAGATATTGTATCATGGAAGTCAGGACTTCATTAGGTAAAAGGTGCAGGCGTACCGTTGAAGCCATCCTGGTTGAGGTCACCCAGAGGAGCCAGAGAGGTGCCAAACCGACCGAAGACCTGTGAGCCCAGCAGATGGGTCTGAGCCGGCTCCAGACGCAGGGCCCCTCTGGAGGTAAACGTACACTTTCCCCAGCTCCTCCAGACGCCCGTTGAACCCCGGGTGCATGAATGTCGGCGCTCCAACAACCAGATCATCCAATCTGTCAACAGTGTGGAAAAGACAGGATTCTTAATAATAAAGACAGAAAGATGGAGGCATTAGAAAAGAGAGAATATAAAAGCACTTTGGATCGTGTTTAAAGGAACCAAAGGAGCTCAAGGACTCCTGAAAAACAGAACTGAAACACTGACTCTTTTCATGTGACGTCTCGCTTCAGAAAGCGGCCCAATGTGCCATGGCGGACATCAGAAAAACATATGAGTGATTATTCCTGTAAAGCTTGATTTCAGTATAAAAGTAGCCATAAGGCGCTGCAGGGTTGACAAAGACAGAGGATGGTGACGGATACCAGCCAGCAGTTGTAAGAACTGGCAGTGCTCTGTTAATTTGTATTTGCAGCGAACGCTTAACGTTTGTATACTTCATAAGTCAGTAAAATTACTAAGTTGCTATTAAGTATTGCATTTTAGCCAAGGTATGTATTTAATCATTAGTAGCCATGGGGGAAATGCCTGACCATCATGTAACCTAGCATGTACACAAAAACCCAGGTAGTATCTAGACTTTTGTACACTTTTAAGTCTGCTCTGATGTAAGGAGAAACACTGTTTGTGGCGTCAGTTCAAACAAAGTTGGCAATTTTAGCTAATCAACAAACACTCAGGAGGGAGAAGGTCTGCGTTCATAAGCTAGCTATTTCCAACTTTTGTAAATACTGTTAGCTGATGAACCCCAAGCAGGTGAGCTACTTCAACAGACAAATGTAACTTCACTGCAAAAACACAACATTTTACTAAGTATATTTTCCTAGTTTTTAGAGTAAATATCTTAATACCTATGAAATAAGAGAAAACCAACTGAAAAGTAACATTTTAGCAAGATATGAAAAAGTTCTAGTCATTGGCAGATTATTTCACTAAAAACATGGGCAAAATATATTGTTATAAGAATCATTGTGTGCAAGTACTTTTTCATCAATATTAAGGAATTATTCACTTAAAACTAGCTCATAAAGTTTTAAAGCATAGATTTCTGGATCAGAAGTCCATGCTTTAAAGTTGTTTGTATGTTAATTTTGTCTTGTTTCAAGTGTACTAAGATGTTTGCACTAGAAACTAGACCAAAAGCTACTTGGTATGATTTTGTATTTTTTCTGTGTTGACTTGAACAAGTGGAAGCCTCCATCCTGGCGCCTCAACAGGGTGAACTGACATGGTTACAAAAGGTCAACAGAAGGAAGGAAAGTTCTTGGCCTCTTAGAAAATATACGTCTACTGATTCATCTGCATGGGAAGTGTTCAAAACTCCCTCAGTCGACAGCCGCTCCAGTGAAATCCACACACACACACACACACATTTATCTTCTGTTTTAGCGTATTCTCCCTCTGCTCTTATTTCAACCATTTTACATGCCACTACTTGGTGCCACCATGTGCGTCACCGCGCCTCCCTTCACTTACCCGTCGTTGTTGATGTCAGTAGCCGCCACTGCGTAGCCGAAGTAAGACCCCATCTGGAATACATTTCAAACAGGGCCGAGTTAGCCTGTAATCACACCACGGTGCACAGATCCCTCTCTTTTCTTTCATTTTCTCCTGCCTGTCCCTTTCATCTCCTGTCCCCTCCACCACTACCACTCCACAAGATTTGCTCCAAATCTCTCAATACCACAATCCCCTGGAGTCTTTTTCTCCCTTTTCATGGAAGCTCAGTGTTTGAGCTCCTGCAAGACTGAAGTAACACAAGGAGCTGGAGAACTGAGGATTCAAACTGTTTCTGGACGACAGAACTGGTCCCTGGTTTACTTTTTTGGGGATTAAACTCAAACAAATAAATTATGTAAATTGTGTTATCCTGAATATTGTCACCTTCCTAAAATAATTGCACAACTCCTTTACTTGTGTTTTTTTTTCCAAAATAACTTTTGCCCTTAAATGGTTTATGCCATTATTTTAGGAAGGTGATGTGTAGCTACAGAATGATTTATGTTGAATCCTGTTGTAAGAGAATCCAAATACAATATTTCATCGTATTCACGTAGAAAATAGCCAAACTGAAGCCCAATCAGAGCTCCAACATTTGAAGAGTTCAAACGTTCTCAGAAGTTTTTGAGAGATTTCTTTTAATGTTAGGGACAATTGAGTAGAAAACATTTACCTTGACAACACTTACACCATAGTTTTCAAATGTTATCTGTTTCACAAATCAAAACACAACATAACCTGAAGTGGGCGTCCAGATTACATAAAATTCCAATGCAATTTTATTAAAGTTTGAGATTATACATGTGAAAAAGTTCAGGGAGTAAAAATATATTTTCAAGGCACCACCGTGTTGTACGAAGTCATCCTATAAATAACGGTGATGCTAAGCCTGTCACAATAAGCCATCAATCAGTCACATGACAAATTAAAATAGGCTCAATAATCTCCTTTTGCATGCTTGCTGACTTTCCTTGTTTCTTTCGTTCCACTTAGTTTACAAAAGTCCTAATTGGCAGTTTTGTCTATTTTTCCAGTATGAAGTGTTATTTAGTAATTACATTGTATTGATTTTGAGAGAGAGTATTTGTATTATTATGCCATTATTATAATATTACTTAAAAACGGTAATATCGTCACGTTCCTAAAATAATGGGCTAGGTAATTTTTACCAAAATGATTTTTTCTTTTTCTTAAACCATCTTTTGACAAAAAATGACTTGAGCCACAATCATTTCCAGGACAATACATTGTCAAGCAAAACGTGTTAACGACAGGCCTGTAGGTGTTGCTATCAAAGAGAATTTAAAGAGGTCTATTAAAAATTGGTAAAGCACATATGACTTCAACAGTAACCCAAAAACCACCTAAAGCAGAAGGTCAGTGGTAGGAAGTTTCCCTTACTAAAGCAGAATGAATCTGAGTATAAATGGCGAACTTGTGCTGCTGCTAAATTAAGCCAGTGACATTTCAGTCACTGAAATGATTCATCATCCCTGAGTGTGTTTTCAGAATGTGGTTTAACATCCAAACTGTTGTGAAACCAGCACCATATTCTTTTTGGCTTTAGTTTAAGGCTTTTCAGGAACTTCCAGCAGTGCTCACTGTAACCTTTGACCCCTAAGGGGTCAAGCTCTGGAAACACATACCTGTTCACCCGTCAGGTTCAGCACAGACTTCAGGTCCTTCCCACTTAAAACGGACACCTGCAACAAAACACGGATTTCTATTTTATTAAGAAGAAAAAACAGCAATTGACATCTTTAAACTGTTTTTAAGCTTCCATTTCAAAATGTACGGAACAGTAATAAGAAACTCCTTACTAAACCATACAGCATGAGTCCTTTTGGAACTCCTGCGATGAAATCTGCAAACAGAAACAGGCAATCAGTCCTCGAGTTTTCAAAGGCTCCCGTTTCCTGAAAAGACTTAATAATCCCCTTCCGTTTCAACACAAACATGTATGTTGTTACTCCGGCTCTCTGTACTGTAAATATGACCCTCACCTTCCTCAGCGTCCCCACTGAACTCGCCGCTGGTCACAGAGTAACCTGCAGGAGAAGCGGAGTGGGAGGAGGACAGAGCAAGGCATCGGAGATTCATTACAGTGACTGCAGGATTGCACAGTTTTACATTTCAAGAGTAAATCGGCTTAATGGAAACACACCAGTATAAAAAAACCTTAGTTTTTCTATTAAAAGTTTTGCCGCTAGGATGCGGTGGTTTTTCAGCCGATTTGAAATGTGGTTTTTTTGCAAAACTGCAATGGAAACCCTATTTTCACATGACACAAGTCACATGATCAACAACAGGAAGTAGTCGGAGGATGATGGTGAGGGGTGTTTTTAATGACATTGTGTGAACAGATGTATTCATGTGATTTTAAATGTGTTTCTTAAAACACCAACATGGCAAAACTGTGTCATTTTGACATTAGCGGGACATCGACACGGTTTTACGCGCATCTGTAACGGAAACACAGCTGATGTCATTGATGACAACAGAAGTTTTTGGTAAAGCACTTCTAATCATGATCAACAGTTCAGTTTTAGATGTAATACAGAAACATTTCTTCCTCTAGAAGCAAAACGTTTCCAGTTAGGGCTGAAACAGTTAATCAATAGTAGTATAGTGGTAATCGATTATTGAAATAATCGTCAACTAATTGAGTAATTAATTGATTGTAAATTCAATCAACGAATTAACATTGATTGAAGTGCACCTTAAGTTCACTTGCTTAAAGGAAAACATAGTCGGAGCAGGGAGGAAGGCAAAACTGAACAGAAAACAAACATTTTATATTTTATATTAAAAAAAACTTTGTCTGTAAATGTTCTACCCTGAACTCTTCAAATGGCAGCTTTAGCTTCAAATTCTGTCACAAAAATGATCTTAATTATCACCCATGCACTTCAATTAACTGATCAATTATTAATCAGTTAATTCAAAAGTCACCAGATCTTCCCTGCACTGTACTGATAACAAGAAAAAAGGAATTGTTATTGTATTTTAGGCAATAACATGTTCATTTTCTTATCCAGAAAAAAACTGAGTTGTTTATTTAATTTTTAAATGTATCTCTAATATTGTATAAAATAAGCTTATGTGGTAAAGTGAAAAGTCTGCAAAATGTGTCAAAACAAAATTCCAATTAATTGTCAATTGTCAGAATAATCAATAGTTGCACCAGAGTTGGTTTGGAAGCAGACCGGGGTCTCGGCCCGGTTGCTTGGAGTGTGTTCACAGTTCACAGCTGCATGTGTGTGTGTGAACGCAGCCAGAGCTTTCCTGCTGACAAACCCCTGACTTACTGAGTAGGTGGTTACATTTATAAATGAAGGAAAAACATGCATCACCTTCACTTTATGTTCTACTTTGTGGTAAGCCAATAATATAAAGACAAGTGCTTGGAGCAGAGTAAAGCGCGCAAAGGTTAAGCGATTTATTAAATATTATATTTAGCTACGAGAATGCTGTCACCATCAAATAAAAACATTTTCTGACTAACATTAGTTTTCATATCTTAACAACATAAGACTGCATGTAGGTAATAAAAATAAAAGATATTTATTCTCTTAATAGTGATAAAGTTTGTATTTCCGCCACGGGATATTCCAGGCCGTTGCTCCTGGCCAGAGGAGAGGATCTCAGTGCTTACTGAAAGCTGACCACCAGATTGTGACATGAAGTATCTCGAGGGACGTCATGAGTCACTCATGCTGCTGATGGAACCGGCAGGAAGGTCAAGCAGCAGATTTTAAAACAGCATTTTGGGAAAAATTTTCTATTTGCAGAGTTGACCGTTTTTGGGCGATAAAACAAAAAGGATATCCAACGTGATAGATCGATATCATAAGAAAATATATCTGATAAAAATTTGAGAATTCCATTGAACTCTGATCCAAACAGCTCAACCTCTCATGGTTGGCTAAGAAAGGTTGGTGGCGTCAGCTAACTTGCTCTTTGGCTAGCTAGCAACAATCTGTGTAGTAGTGCTCTGCAGTAGCAGTTTCCTGTTAAGCCAGACGTTCTCTCCTTCTTCCTCAGAGGTCAGAACGTAGTCATTGGATGGCGAACTCAAAGGGACGGTTGTGTGACAGTTCTTAAGAAACAGGGCTAGGCCCCAACTAGCTTATCAAACTTGCTAGCATCCATTAGGATTGTAGGAAATGAAGGAATTTGTCACAAGAAATGTAGCCAATCGTTACGGTTGACTATGAAATCACAACACACACAGCAGGGCTGGACACCCGAGTATGTGGGGGCCGGCCTCTTCACTCAACAAGTTGTTGCTAGGTAACCAAAGTGTGAGTGAGATAACTGATTCCAACAACCTTCGATACACTTAGAAAAGTTTCACCATATTCTACTAAAAAACAAACTTACGGAATAAAAGTCTTTTCTCTGCCTACATCCCCCAGAATGCTGTGCGGTTCTTTATTGGAGTTGAGTGAAATTATTGAATATTAACGGACGTATTATCAATTGATATTGTCTGAAGCTAAACTTCGTGTTGGAGCCTGATTTGATTCAAATGCGCTTTCTCACCCAGGTAGCTGTCGTCGTAGCTCCCTGGACCTGCCGGGTCTGAATCTGTCCAGCGACCGACAGCAGGAAGTAGGAGGGGTGGTAGTAGGCCTTAACGATCTCCTCTGTAGTGGCTGAAATCAGCTGACCTACAAAAGGTTCAATGACATTTGACATTTTAGGGTCGAAATTGATTTTCTGAAAGGTTTTCATGTTGCTTCACGCTCATCTCAGCTCACCTTGCCAGTAAAAACTGCCAGGCCCTCCAAGAACAACCCTTCCATCCTGTAACACACACACGCCCACAAACACACACACAACAGTAGCAGAGCAGTTCCTCCTGAGGTCCAAAGTCTGCAGGAGTCTTTATATTCTGCCTCGTAAAAACTTAATACACCTTCAAGTTTTCCACATTATTTTATTAATACAGTAAGAAGCTTCAGTGTATATTTTATTGGGATTTATGTGATAGACCAAAATATGGGGGAGGGGCTGCAAATCACCGAGACATACTCAGCCTCTTTTATTCCACTTCTAAAAATTTTAATCCAATATAAAAACTATTCATTTCATAAGCAACCAATCGTTCACTGGAGCACACAGACCTAAAATAGCATCTCAAAGCTAAACATGTAGCAGCTAACGCTAATGTCAGCAGTCACACAGTCAGCATTTCTATAGAAGCTCCATGAATGATCAGAAGTTCCTGAAACTCTGGAAAGATGAATGGATAGAATAATACTTTGCTCATGAATCTGTTTAATCAATAATTTGCTTATTTTGTTGATATATTTAGATATTTAGATTAAAATACAATTCATGCATTAATCACAGACCCTGCAATTAACTCAATAAAAATGTTGCCACTGATTTTTATGCATAAAACACTTGAAAATCTCTCATTATGTTTCTTCCACTTTAGTATTATATACTTATTTCTGCTTGTCTATCAAAATAAATCCCAATAAAATGATTTTAAACCCTTTGAAAGGCACTCTACATGTATCACATGTCATTTTCAAACAGAGCGGAAACATTATTAAAACAATAAGTGAACAGCTGAGCACATAACTGCTGTACCTTGGTAAAGTCAGCACTGAATCCTCCCTGACAGTAACCCTGTCCAGCAGGGCCGTGTCTTTCTGCAGCGAGAAACACCAAAACATGGCCACAGCTGTTACTTCGTGTTGCAATGAAACAGCTAAGAGTGGGTGCGATTGTATATACGTAATATCAGTCCAGAAACCCGCCTGTTCTGCACGGGGCGAACTCCACAAAGGTTTTGAGAGCGTCAACAGAGAAGGGTAGCAGGTTCCTGTGATGTCAGAGAACGGTCGTGTCGTGTTCTGTCCTCCAGTAATACCTGGGAGCACAGGCCTGGACACAGCAAGAGAAGGACCGGGTTCATTATGAAAGTAAAACTGAAACGTGAAAAAATAACAAATCTGGCACTGTTAACAAGAAGAGAAGGTCCAGAAAATCCCAAATTAGCCAAATTAAAAGTTTTTAAATAAGCCTACAAGAGATAAAAAGCTGCCAAAACTGGAACTAAACAAGGGGGGCAAACAAATTTTGTGGTTTATGAATAATAATTATTAGATTAAAAATTTGTTCAATTCAATGAATAACTTCCATTTCAACCCTCTTCAATATTGGAGTGTACATTATATATATACTGTATATATATATATATACAGTACAGACCAAAAGTTTGGACACACAGTTTGTGTCCAAACTTTTGGTCTGGTACTGTATATATATATATATACGTATATTCAGTGGTTTTAATCACAGCTACAAGTGTTACTTCTCTAGTCTTACCAAGATGCTGTTACCATGGGAACGCACAATAGCGCCAAACCACTGATGGGACTTGAATTCAACTTGAGTGTTCACACCATTTATGTAAAAATGGCGGTCACCTGCAGAAACACAGAGGAGAGAAGTAGAGTTTCATTCAGGCAGCAGCCATAGCCTCTTTCATCAGGACCCCTGGTAAAGACGTCTACTGAAACCTTACACCCCGTCTTTCACTGCAGCAGCACAGAACAGCTGAGTCTGTTTGGAAACAGCATGGCAGTCTGGACGAGCCGCTCACGTCAGACCTTGAAAAAGTTATATATAACTATATATACAGTACAGGCCAAAGTTTGGACACACCTTCTAATTCAATGGGTTTTTCTTTATTTTCATGACTATTTATAAGGCAAGAAATCCCACTTATTAACCTGACAGGGCTCACCTATGAAGTGAAAACCATTTCAGGTGACTACCTCTTGAAGCTCATCAAGAAAATGCAGAGTGTGTGCAAAGCAGTAATCACAGCAAAGGTTGCTACTTTGAAGAAGAAACTAGAATATAAGGGCTATTTTCAGTTGTTTTACCACTTTTTTGTTTAGTGCATATTTCCACATGTGTTATTCATAGTTTTGATGCCTCAGTGTGAATCTACAATGTCAATAGTCATGAAAATAAAGGAAACTCATTGAATTAAAAGGTGTGTCCAAACTTTTGGTCTGTACTGCATATATATATATATATTTAAAGACCACACCTCTTAGTTCAGCCCTAATACTCACCAGGGTTGCCAGTAAGTGAGACCACATCTGTAGATGGAGGCTGCTCTCTAATTTAGTAACCATGTCATCGCATGTTGAAATATTCATTAATGCAGGGTTCTGCATGTGTTACTGTTCTCTTGTTTTTTTGGGTTTTTTTACATGGATGTATTTATTGCTTTATTCCAGGGCTCTGCGCTTTAATCTGCTTTCTATGACATCAAACCTCTCGCAGAGATCATGCTGTTTCTGCAGCCCAAATGGCTGTTCTTCATAGTCAGGTTCTGTTTTTAGATGGGGCCCTGGCAAGTAACACAGGAATAATAACTTTAGGGAGAGTTGGAAGTAAGAAAGTCTGTGTTGATCCCTGGCAACCATTTGGAATTAAGGCAACTTGATTAAATATCCCATCTCCACAAAATGTTGCTTTAAAAATAACATTCTGCTGTAGTGGTGGGCAATATGGACATTTATCACCATACTTTCATGGTGCTATTGTGATAATGATGATTAAGAACAACTTATTACTTCTTTTTTTTAGGGAACTGTATGACTGTGACTGCATCACAGCAATCATAAGTAGTGCTCTCGAAAATATTCCTATTTGTGAACGCTTCTTTTAGGACACCAGTCACAAAAAAGAAGTGTGCTTGAATCACTAAACTGCACACAGTAACTGCATTTAATCATGTTTTCATGTTTATTGGTATTTTTATATCCTTTCAATGAAAAACTGCGGAGAAAATAGCAAAACTAACAAACCAGACAACGCAGACAGTTTTGGAGGGTTTAAGCAGTAATGGTGCGTTCACAGCAAATGCGTTACGCACGTCAAACACGCGTCAGACGCTCCAAGTTCACTGCATGTGCACTTTGAATGCAGATGCTTGAGATGTTGCTCTACGTACACCTAGCATTTCACGCATCTGGTTTACATTCAAAGTCTATGTGAGGCGCGTAGAGGGCGTGTCAGACACGTCAAGATCATTCTAGCCGTTGTTTTTTGTTGCCGATTTATTTGTCGTACGCGTCAAACGCTTCAAATCGCGCCGTGTTAGATGCGTCTCAATGGGCCCTCGATGCGTCTCCACATAGACTTTGAATGGAAACCAGACGTGCCTGACCAGAAGTGTAAACAAAAATCTTACCATGATAGGGTACGTATGTACAGTAGGTACCTTATTAATCCATGTGGGATTTTCTCTCAGAGAAATTGTAAAATTTATCACGATAAATGATAAACGATACAATAAATGTCCACCCCTGTTCTGCTGAAACAAGTTGCATCAGAAGTTTTCATGTGTTAAACAAAGTGAGGGTTGGAAAAGCTTGTGAAACTGTAAGATTAACGCAGCAGAACGCTGACTCTCCGGATGTAAAAAAAAAAAAAGACAAAAATAACAGAAATCTCCTCAGCGTTGTGTTTCATTTCCCTCAGACTGCCTGTGTTTGTAAACATTTTTTGGGTGTGTATTTATGCACGCTGGGTTTGCACTCGCGCTGCGTAAACTCCATGCTCACAATAAGCTGCACCCTGTGATCCTCAAACAGAGGTCCGTATCGCTTCCTGCGCTGCTGATGGAGCCAATTATTTTCCCAGCGGCGTCGGACGCGGCCCACGTCATCTGGGGTCCTCGGCCCAACATTATGAGTCTGAGCTCATTTAACATGTGGCCCAGCAAACAAAAACAAAACTTAAAAAAAAACTCCATTCATAACCCTTTCACCCTGGCTGGGATTTAAGAATCATTAAAACGCAAGAAAACATAAAGAGCTGGTTTGAACCTGCAGGTGAAGGGGGCAGCAGCTGGACTTTCTGACTTTCTGGGTCAAGCACAGTGGTGGTTAACTCTGGACGGTTCTGCTTCTCTCAGCCACTTTTATGGCTGACAGACAGAGATGATCAACAACTAGTGCAGCTGACTTCACTATAAAGTGGCATCTTAACATCCTGGGTGGCAATATGTGTTCTGAAAAAACAAACTGCTGGAGCTTAACCTTACATGTAATCGTACATTTTATTTGAATGACTTTTAATGAATATTTCAAGACATAAATTATAACTAACAGCTAAAGCAGTTTTTCAAAAGCATGTTGCTATCTCAGAGGAAAACAACAAGCTAGCATGTGAATATTTGCCCAACAACCTCAGCAACATGTTTCGTTTACTGATTAGCTCACATAGAGCTAGTAAGTCTGACTGTCACTTTAGCGTTAGCTCTGTCGCTAAGCTGTAGTTGGGAATAAATTTAAATTCCTGCTCAACTGGTAGTCTTATTAATGATTACTGACTTAATTATTAAGTCAGTAATCATTGATGAGACTAATAATAAGACTTATTAATAGACTTAATAGTCTATTAATAGACTCTAACACTTGGTTGAAAAATAACTGGTTGAAGTCTCGAACCCATGGACATCACCAGATGCTGCACTTCTTCCTTTTGAATGTTGCGTTCTCCATTCTTTCTATTGCACCACAACACATGGTAAGGTAGGAAACAGTCTGCTGCCAACTCAAGTTAGTTAACATTTGCTTTCCTACAAACATACATTTATCTGTTAAGCAGAGAAGAAGTAATTGACTGGTAGTCTGAATAAAACCGTGGTACCTTGCTGGTCAAAGTTGATAACGCTGCAGTTGTTCTGGCTCCAGGAACAATGGTACACAGCTCCTCCCTCGGTGACGTTCGGCTGACTGGTGTTGGCTTTTGGAGCTCCAATAAGGACACTGATACTGGACAGCAGAAAAAACAAAGAAAGTTTTACAAGCTGCTGGAAAAAACACAAAAGTGCACAAACATTAAGGCTGCAACATATCTCACGAATGTATTGTTATTGAAGATCACTGAATGCAATATGCATATCACTAAGAAATACCTGGATTGCAATAAAGGTTAGCTTGAATTATTGTATGGCTGTAATATATTTGGTGACCCTCGTTGTTAGAAGCAGCATTAAGAAGATTTAGTCAAGATTTGGTCAAATCAATAATAAGCAAAGTTGTTTTATTGCCCAAACAGCAGATGTGATCCAAAACCTCATTGTGATTAAAGTATTTGTATTTTTATTTTACAGTGCCTAGAGGAGTGTCTTTCATGTAAACAGTTACATGAATTATATTCATAATTCAGCCATGCTAGTGCTCATCATCTACCAGCCAATCAGCGACATCAGAGTTTTATTGAACCGTTGGAGCAACAAGCCCCACCTACTGGGGAGCGGTATGTTGGGCAAATTATATTTTGTGATTTTATAGAAAAGTTATGGATTCAACCCGTTGGAAAAACTAAAAACAAACCATCATCCTCCTCCTACTTCCTGTCGTCTCCTACGTGGTTTTCATCAGCAGTAACATTCAGCTGTTGATCACGTCACTCCTGCTATGCGAAAAAAAACCCATCTCATCCAAGTACAAAACTTTTTATCGAGAATCAAATTTTTGTTTCAAAATTGTCATGTTTCTACTAGACAAATTTGTTTTTGTAATTTCGCTTCATAGTTAATGGAAACGCAGCAACAAACAACTAGCACTTGATAGACGTCAGGTTTGGGGTTTGTGTAAGTTAATACTATCGCAGGATGTGATTGGCTGGATCGTCTGACAATCCAGTGGATTGTTGGAAGCAGTGGGGCCATACCCATCAGTCCCAACATTAGAGCACTGTGACATCTATATAAGCCATATGTTGGGCAATTGGGCAGAAATCACCTGGCAGTCAACAACAATTCCATGAATCATCATCCCATCATTTATGCCCACTTTGGCCACAGTTGGCGTGTCGGCTCCAGAACCATAACTGGTCTGGGTGAGTACAAAGGTTCATCCAAATCTAGCCAATGTTGGGGTGCTTAACTGTTACCTTTAAGTCATTTACATTTGCACTCACAGTACCGAGAAGTACACTGTAAAAAAGTCAGTAAATTTACGGTAAAAAACTGTAAAAAACCAACAGTTTTTGACCGTCGTATCCAAAAACATTGCATTACCGTAGAAATTACATGGAACTACCGTAAGTCGAAACTGCAAAGAAAGTCAGTAAATTTACGGTAAGAAATGGTAAAAGACCAACAGTGTTTTGACCGTCGTACCCAAAAACATTGCATTACCGTAGAAATTACATGGAACTACCGTAAGTCGAAACTGCAAAGAAAGGCAGTAAATTTATGGTAAGAAATGGTAAAGACCAACAGTTTTTGACCGTCGTATCCAAAAACATTGCATTACCGTAGAAATTACATGGAACTACCGTAAGTCAATACACATATATATCATGAATTTTTGACAGTCATGAGCAATAAAAAAAAGGATTGTAAAAATAATAGAAATGGTAAAATCCATAGAAAAATTGTATTCTTTACCAGTAATTAATAATCAATGGTACTAATTTCCCAAATTACAAAGTTTGTTGAAGTTAATCAGCAAAATGTTGCATAGAACTACATTACAATAATTGATTTCTACAAATACATCTTAAAATATATTACTCTCTTCTATTGACTTGTAGTGCAGGGGTTCTCAAAATGTTCTGCTTATAAATCTATATATTGTATTTAGTAAATAGTTATAGGGTGACTCAATCATAAGCATTTTAAACAATGCAACACAGTTGCTTAGCAAAATAATTGCTTTCATTATTTAATCATTTATTGGGAAATATTAATATATTTATTCATAGTTATTCATTCAAGCTTTCTCTTTTTACTCATAAGGTTCTCCATACCCAGTGGCGCAACTGCACATTATTCAGGTGGATGCTGCGCCCCTATGCGTTGCATACACTGCATACCCACTTTTTTGCGCCACTGTCCATATCTTTCAGGGGTCACATCACAATGATTTTCATCTTTCGACTCCCTACCTCGGGAATCCTGTTCTAGTCAACATTTCTAAGATAAATAGAAGCTCTAGTGACCGTTCATTGAACGTGGTCTGATAGGACCAGTAAATGGTAATGAGGGAGGGTGAAGACATGCATCTTGGGTGGTGAGACCTAAACTCGAACCTGTGACTACAGCGTCAAGAACCTTCTCTGTTGTGTGTTACTTCTGAGCCACCGCAAGGGTACTGCATGTTTAGGCTAACAGAGAATCGTTTCTGAGTGACGTCACCCGTACAAGATCGCTCCTCCCCACTCATCTTCATGTGTCCCCATGACATGTTTTATAAACAGAGTAAGGACCATACGCAGTGTTTTGTTCATTCGCCGATTAAATAAAAAGAAATAGAATAATAGCAGCTACAGTGTGTGAAGAGCATTACACTCACTGAGACTTGAGTCCTAGTGTCCATGAAAATGTGTCGTTCAAAACAATCAAATCGTGCGTAAATATTACACCACTAACAGAATTTACATGTACCGTCAATCCTTACATAAACACAGAGTTCTCCATTTTCTGTTGAGTATTTAAGCACAAGCGGGACAGCGGTTGCAATCGATTACCCAAGTTGCTTGATATGTTAACTGCGGTTTAGTTATGATGCAGTCTGACGGTGGGAGGTCTCTTGTCTAAAAAGGTCCGGAATATAATTTACATAAGGACGTAGTTGTCTTTAATACCAAGAACATAGGACAAAAACAGAAGAGATTTAATCTTGACCACGTGCCGACGATCGAACCCAGGTATTCTGAAGGAGAAGTGCAGACAAGCACCAGTGTGCTATTTTCCTTCAACTCGAGTGAAAGATTCAGATCCAACTACTTGGCACATCTCCTGTACATTAGCACCTGACAGGATCCTGTTGGCATTAAAGTGAAGTGCAGCACAAATGTCCTTGTATTAATGACTGGTGTGAGGGCTGAAATTATAGATAAAACGGAAAAAAACTGGTGAAAAACAATAAGATTTGAAAATATAATAGCCCGAGAATTCCAAAACATCTAATTGTAACCCTCTTCATACAATGAGAACGTATCGTTGCCTCGGGGCTGGGGGGGTTGAGCGAGTGAGCATCGCTCCTTCACCCCGCCCCCCAAGACAGCGCTCCTTCCTCTGACGGGGGTGGGGCGCCGATTTATGTTTTCGCGTCCACCTGAAAAATGTGTGGTTGCGCAACTGTGTTTACCCTTATTAACTTCCTTAGAATTTCCACCCCTCCCACTTTCTTAAACGGGGTCTTTTGTGAAGTGCGCATGTTCCAAACGCAAGTTAACAGTGCTGAAAAAAATAATTAAAATATATTTCATTTTATTTTTATTACGAAATGAAATACATATTATTAAAAGTTAAAATAGCACAGCATATTGAAATAACCTATTAAATAAATAAATATATAAGAGATAAATCACGTTTCTGCCACTTCCGGAGCAGAAAACCGCTGCTCTCTGTCGTACTCAAAGGGAATAAGACACCTCTCAGGTTCTGCCCCGTGCCGTTTCCAGGTAAGGACCTGCTCCGATTAAACCCTAATTTACTAATCTACAAAGGAAATGTTTACTTGCAATTTCTGTGGCAATTTGGCTAAAACATTAAGACTTTATTTACTTCATTGTAAGCTACATCGAAATGAGCCGCGATGTTTATTTAAATGCGCTGCTGCTGGTTGCAAAGACACGTTCTTGCGTTATGAAGCGTTGAAGGCTCATTTTTATCGGAAACACAACACCTCTGGTCCTAGTAGCGTCGGAACGGTTGTTACCGACTTTAAATGCTCGTTGGCATTGTGTGACCACCAGTGTCAAACTACTAAGGCTCTAATAGCTCACTTGAAGCATCATATTGTGGAAGGGCGTGTTGTGAATTGTCCTTTCAGAGGATGCAAAAAAGTTTTTCATGTGAAGTCCTCGTTTACTGCCCACATTTCCCGGAAACACAGAGATCTTGCAGATAATATCCATGACTCATACAAATGTTCTGGTTCTCAGTCATTATCTGTTCACAATGATCCAGATAACATCGAGTCGCAAGGAAATGAGATTATTTTACAGACAGCTCCAAATGAAAGTGATAATGATATTACTGAGGATTTCAGTGATCTTTTTTTTAGAAATGTCTCTCTATTTTACTTGAAATTGCAAGGGCAGTTTCTATTACCAGCTTCAACCATCCAGAATATTGTTGAGGAGATACAAAATATACACGAGTTGGGCCAGACATACTGTTTGAGCAAACTTTGGTCACTGCTAAAAAATGAGACACCATTATCAGATGAAGACATCACCAACATTTGTGAGTCTGTCAAGGGATCTGATCTATTCTCTATATGCCATACTGGGCCGATGAGGACAGCACACTCAAGAGTGCAAACCTTCAAAAAAACTTCAACTATGTTGAGCCTAAGAAAATATTTTTAGGAAGAGATGAAAACAGAACAGATAGGTTTGCCTACTATGTTCCTCTGAGGAAGACTTTGAAATGTTTGTTGGAGTCTGATCTGTGGAAGAAATCAAGGCAGCACACGTCTGAGTCTCCTTCAGACATTTTAAGTGACATTAATGATGGTCAGATATACAAATTCAACAACTTTTTTGTGGAGAATCCATCATGTCTCAAGCTAATACTGTACCAAGATGCATTTGAAGTGGTTAATCCTTTAGGCTCAGCAAAGACGAGACATAAGATATTAGCCGTGTATGTGTCTGTTGCCAACTTGCCACTTCATGTACGGTCTGACACAGACCACATGTCACTGGTTTTATTGTGCAAGGAAAAAGATTTCAAGGAATTTGGGCATTCTAAAGTTCTTTCTGAGTTACTAGAAGACCTGAGGCTGTTGGAGGAAAATGGGATTGTAATGGTTGATGAAACGGTAGTTAAAGGAACTGTATTTTGCATTGCTGGAGATAATCTAGGCTCACATTGCATTGGTGGGTTCTCTGAAAATTTCAGTCGCACACAGCATTTCTGCAGATACTGCTTAATAACCCGATCAGAATTTCAGGGTGAGGACCCAAATGTGTGTGGACCACTCCGCACTATTGACAGGTACAACTCTGCTCTTGATGAACTCCAGACAGCTGAGGAACCGGACGTAGAAGGTGTAAAGTTCAGGTCAATATTTAATTCTTTGAAATACTTTCATGTCTGTCTTCCAGGTTTACCTCCTTGTCTAGGTCATGACCTCTTTGAGGGAATTGTATCTTATGACCTGGCATTGTACCTGAAATATTTAATTAAGAAAAAGGGATGGTTCACTTACTCCACTTTGAACAGGCGCATTAAACAGTTCAAATATTGTGACTCTGATGCCTCCTCGAAGCCGTGTGAAGTCACTTATAACGCAGCAAAGCTCTCAGGACAGGCTACGCAGAACTGGAACCTTCTAAGGCTGTTGCCCCTCATTATTGGCGACAAAGTACAAGATACAGCAGATGATGTGTGGCAGTTGACTCTCCAGCTGAAAGATACTGTAGAGTTGATATGTGCTCAGAAAATTTCTTTGGCTCAGATTGCATATCTTGACGTTGTTATTCAAGAGTATTTGGAGACAAGAAAAGCGCTTTTCCCACAATGTAATCTAAAACCAAAGCACCATTATTTACGCCACTATCCAGCTCTGATTATAAAATTTGGACCCTTGATTAGACTATGGACAATGCGTTTTGAAAGTAAGCACAGTTATTTCAAGAGGTGTGCTAGACATTTGAAGAATTTCAAAAATCTCTGCCTCACCCTCTCTGAAAGACATCAGATGTTGCAGGCTTATGTTTCAGCAGGCCAAAGCGGTCAGACTATCTTACAGATTAAGTCTGGTTCTCCTTTTTACTCAACATTATACAGTAAATCAATTCAAGATGCAGTTAGGCAGTTTGACTTCACTGAGACCAACACAAATGTCTCATTTGAAATACTCTACAAGGGAACGTCTTACAAAAAAGGCCAATTTCTTGTAACAGGGAGCATGGAGGCAGTGGAGTTTGGTGAACTACAGCTTATATTGATAAATAATGAAACTGTCCATGTTCTGGTCTCGGTGTATATAGCAGAATTCCTTCCCGAGTATCACATGTACTCTGTTAGGAAAGATGATGAAAAGATGCAGTGTCTAAACATCTGTGACTTGATAGATTTCTATCCATTACCATCTTACATAAAGAATGGAAACAAAATGGTTCCACTGAAACACAGTGTGCTGTCACATTAAACCGGGGTTTTGAAAAGTTAAGTCCAGGACCCATTTGCAGCCTTTTGACTGTTTTTCTTTTCTTTTATCTTTTGCCAATGACGATAATCCCCTAATGAAACAGTTTTACTAATCCAGCATGACTGATGGAGTCTTTAGTTTTAATTAAGGCAAAATGAATGCAGAAAACATTAACTATTACCACAAAACATTGCCTACACATTTAAAAGTTTAAAGTATCAAAACTTTTTGCATTCTCTTGTGAGGACCACATGTATCCAGCAAGCCCTGCTGCACCCAGATTTACTTTGAATGAATTTATTCAATTTTGGAGACCTTTAAAATGTCCATAGTGGATCACTTTTTCTCAGTTGAGTAAGAAAAACTGATTAGTTTTTCTTTTTAGCCTCTTTTTTTCTATCACTTTTTTTCTTTGGCCCTTCACTTCTTTCAACTTCAATATTTTGCACCTTAGGACAGAAGGTTTGGACACCGCCATACTAATGATGTTTTGGAAGAAGTCTTAGGTTGTTATTTTTGTGTTAACTGGAGTTCTTTAACTGTTTTGTTCTCAGATATGGATGATGACTCCCGAAGCCTCACACGCAGGGTTATTTATGAGGGGTTGGCAGATCTCCCAGTCTCAACTCTACAGACTTTGGAGGACACACTAGAATCTTTGGGGGTGGAGACCAATGAAGATTTTCAGTATATTAATGAAAATGATCTGAGATCTGTACTAACACCAATTCAAGCAAGGAAGTTACTGAAAGCTTCGAAACAAACCAGTAGGTACATTATTACAGAGATATAGCAGCCTATCTTTACCTTTTGTTCATTACTATATACCTTTTATCATATAGCACAGACCAGTGGAATTTCCAGTGAGCCATCTCTGTCGTTGTCATCTCCTTCTACAACCAGCACATCGTCTGCCTCTTCATTTTCTATACATTCCACGCCAGTAGATTGGGTTGACACTTTTCAAATTCCTTGGAACAGGTTTCCAGAGAACTTGATTGAGTGTTTTGAGAATGAGGCAAGGCCGAAACCCCACCTTCGAAGAGAAATGATTCGGATTGTTGTTGCTTCAATGATGGAGGTGTGTGCTTCTCCTCGCAAGCAAGAAACCACAGAAGTGGCGAAAAAATTGATAGCAAAATATCCACTTTCACTCCAAGATATTATTGAAGGTGATATAGTGGGCCCAGGGTATTATTCACTCGTCAAGCAACTACAAAATCGTATAGAAAATTTGAGACGGGTTTCAAAACCAAAAATAAGGAAGCGTAAAAACATGTTAGATGAAGATGGCACAGTCCCACCAGAGCAAAATGCAGCTGTTCAGGACATTTACGGTTGTATAAAGTGGGACATGGAAGTCATGCCAATCCAGGAGACAGCAGAGACACAGAAAGAGAAAAAAGTCAAATTGAAAATGCTAAGTGAAGAAAATAACTTAAATTCGGACGAGATAAGAGATCTTATGCAGAGAACCTACTACACTCAAAGGAAAGAAATAAACCAGGGAAAAGACCTACAAATTATGGTGAAGGAGTGGCCCTTCCTGTTTCAGGAAATTGGTATGACGATCCACTTCCAGGAGCTTACTGGAGTAAATCTACTAGAGACTTTCCATAAAAATCTCGAAAAAAAGGGTAAAAGACTTCTGGACTACTTAAGGACTGTCTCGGCCCACAAAATTAAACGAGTTCTTCAAACTGTCCGAAACCTGGATATTCTGAGAGGACAGGTCCAGGGCTGCTCTAAAGAGTTGAAAGATCTTGTCCTCCTCCTTCTGTCTCATTTCAATGACAAAGAGGAAACCCTCTTCCACTATGTAGATGAGACATGCCTAGCAGGAGAAGTAAAAGTGGACAACTTGCCTGTCACACCATGCTTGATTGTATGTGGTAAGTAAATATGAATATTCACTGAGTAATTTTAAGAAAGAAATATTACACTGGTTAAAGTTTGTATAAGACTAATTGTTTTCTGGAATATTTTTTGTCAGGAACCTCCTGTTATACTTCCAAGAATTTTATGCTTGGCATTGACGGCAATGTTGTGAATGACCAAATACCAACCTTCACATCCGCTATATGTCTAATGTTAGCAAGTTACTTTTGCTTCAACATTCATTATCCGACTCATCTGGCCTCCACACTTGATTTCATTCAGAGGTAATATTCTTTTGTTTTCCTTCCCTCATTTAGATGAAGTCATATTTCATTACAGTGGTTGATTTTCATGTATTGAATAGGTGCTTCCTAAACATCAATCCAGACCGGGGGACAAAAGTTGAAACCAAGAAGAATAAGAAGAACGTGTCAGTGAACCCAAGGGTCCTTACCCTAATCTCTGAAATCGCAGATCATGAATGGAGAGGGACATATTAAAATGGACATAATAGTCCAGCAGAAATGTAAATTCTGATTTCTTACACACCACTTATAGAGCAGAATACAAATTTCACTGCAAGAATATGGTTTGCAATCTGGATGGATAGAATTTACATTTAGTTTTCATATTTCTTAGTTTTAGGATCTATTGAATTTATTTTAACAGGCTTGCTGTATGTTTTGCGGTAATTATAAATGCCTGAATATGTAGACAAGTTCAAGACAACAGCTACTTTTGTTTCCATCATTGTGAGAGGCTGTTCCTTTAGTTCAGTAAAATGAGAGAAGAGTGACTTGTATTATTTATTTTAAAATTGTAGATTCATTTAATTTAGATGCTCCATTAATATCTCAGCCAGGACTGCAACTAATGATTCTTTTGGCTATCAATAAATATGACAATCATTGAAACCCATACAAAATTGCACTGTAAGTCAGTAATTTACGGTAAAAAATTGTAAAATGCCAGCAGTTACTGACCAGAATATTCACAGCATTATACTGCCGTAGAAAATACATGGCATTATCATAACTGAATAAACATATATCCTAAATAATTGTGACAGTCACGAATGTAGAAAATACAGAAATATAGTGTAAAAATATAAGTAATTGTAAAGTTCTTAAAAAATTGTAATATTGCCAGCAGTTAATTACCCTAAACTTAACAGTAGCAATCAGCCAAAATTACAAATTTTGCTGATGTTTAGATCTACAATGTAAAAGCGTAAACAAGACTGCAAAATAATTTTTTACAAAGAACAGAATGCTGGTGTGATATTTTGGTTTCTTTTTTAATAATGCCTTTAATACACCAAACTGAAATCTCAGCAGTAGACCAGGCATCGATCTGGCGATCCACCGATTGCAAAGCAAACTCCTACAGCCAACGCCACCATCATTTATGAGAGCATTTGATCATTAACATTAAGAGAACTGTATGTTAGCCCCTCTTGCTTGAATGAAGCTGAAGTTGGTTTCCAATTGCTGCTTCCAATTTGGGAAATGGCTAAAGGGCAATTCCACCTAATTTTTCACTGCAATCAGCATCTTTAATTTACTCTAGCTAAAAACTACAACACCTAGACTCTTCAAATCTGGACTAGATTATTCTCAACTCATATCAGAATATTTAGAACCAAGTGTGGGATTTGTAAAACCTTTATCTGATTTGTGAAACTTCAATAAAGAACAATTCTAGTGTTATCCAAAATCATACAAGTTGTAAAGTCACCCATCATTGAAGTTTCACAAATCCCACACTTGGTTTTAAATATTGTGCTATTAGTAGAGAATAGTCTAGAGCAGGGGTCCCCAAACTTTTTCCTGCGAGGGCCACATAGCTGTTCCTTTCTCTGCTCGGGGGCCGGTCTTAGTTTTTGGAGAAAGATACCTTAGAAACTTATTGTCGGCGGGGGGGGGGGGGGGGGGGGGGGCTGTTCTGTCTTTGAAACTGTCGACGGGGGGGGGGGGGGGGGGGGGGTTGCTGACTACGACACATTCGCGGTCGCTTTTAGATAGATTTTTACCCAGAATGGAAATGGAAAAAACCGTGAGTGAAACGGTGACTGGGACTGACTAGTATATATTTGAGGGAAAGTTAGTTTAACATCTGCTCAAGAGCCCCCTGGTGGTTGAAGAGAAATCCACAAACCAGAAAATACAATATATGAAAAAATACACTGAATGCTCTCTGGTATGAGGAGGCGGGCCAGATCCGGCATTGCCAGACCAAATGACGCAGGCCGTAGTTTGGGGACCCCTGGTCTAGAGAGTTTTTCATTTTGTTATTGTGATAAATAGTAGGGTTTACAGTAAATGGAGACTGTTATTTGTCATGTAAACAAATAATTATCTAGTTTGCATTGCTGCTTGATCCTTCAGCATCAGCAGCAAGATTCTTTTAACTCTGTTCCTGTAGTGGTGTCCTGAACTCAACACAGTAAAGTCACTGTGCTAACTAAGGTTGCTAACTAGGGTGCTGAGAGCCCAGTAGGCCTGGTCCTTGTCAAGATGCTGCTACTGTCTTTGAAATCAAATTTCTGCTATTTTTGCACGTTCAGGAGGAGAAGGGCAACACATCACAGGTGAGTCCCTTTCACGGTTTCAACTGAAGTTAGCTAACTTTAACCAACTGACAAAGAAATGTGTAGTTTCTGAGCCATGCTGTTTATGTACATGCACTGCAGCTAGATATTTTTACTATATGGAACATTTAATCTTCACAGATGCAACACTTCCATTAATGTTTCTGTAGGAACGGCTGCATAGATTATATTTCTGGTCTACTTCAGACTACATGTGCTTAAAGTTATTGTTAATGGCAGAAGCAACTTTTTCCAAGTTTGGTTCAATAATTAATTTGAATTACTTTGAGTGTGAAATGTTCATGCATGCAAGTTAAATCTCTGAAGAACATGTTAGCTTTTGTTTCAATACTTTGGTAATACTTAGAAGTATAAAGCTTGGCATCAGAGATATTATTTAATATTTTCCTTTGACCTCTTGACTCTCACACCCAAAATACTTGCACTAAAGTCACTGGGTCCATGACAGTTGAAGGATTTGAAGATAAGAGAATTTAAATATTAATATTTTACAGCTTTTCTCAGTTTGGGTGCATCTCTCAGAACAGAATTGAAATTCTTAAAACTACCTGTTCAATCTTCAAATTACTGTGTCACTTCTGCACATCAAAACAATTAGTTTTGCAAGTTTTGCTTTTGTACATCATGTAGCTGGTTATGTACACTTCTATGCTTTTATAATTGTAATTTGCTTTTATCGTCTTGATCAAAATATGTTAACCCTCCTGTTGTCCTCGGGTCAAAATGACCCGCCACTGTGTTAAACCCCCCCCCCCCCCAAAAAATCCCCTAAATGTAATTTTTTTAACTTGAGATTTTAAGACTTTTCCTAGATTGGCCCAGACAATAGAAAAAGTTCAGTGTTGCTTTTATTCTCATTTCCATGTAAGCTGTACAAAAAAAGGTACAAAGATGGTCTTCAGGTCAAAATGACCCGTGAGGCAAATGGAGTTGAAATCAAGGTCACAGAGTTATTTACAAACCATAAAATGTTACAAAGTTTTAGTTGTGTCTCAGATCAATCAGTAGCAGAAGTGAGCAGAGAGTGGAAGGCCAATTTTCCGAGCCACAATGCCAGTCAAACTCTTTCACACCTACTCAAGACTGATGCGATTTGATGACCGTGAATCAAGACCAGCAAGACGTATGACAGACAAACTTGCAGCCATAAGAGAGGTATGGGACAGTGGGTGGAGCGGTTGCCCTACCTCTACAATCCAGAGCCTGATGTAACAGTGGATGAGCAACTGGTTCCATTTAGAGGTAATCTGTTTTCATATTTGTAATAAAAGTGATTTTCACTATTGATTTCTTTGACTGTTTTCTGTGACACTGATACTAATCACTGATGCTAATGTCTTTTGTCCAAAGGTTGTTGTCCTTTCCGGCAGTATATGCCCAGCAAGCCAGCAAAATATGGGATCAAGTCATGGGTGGCTTCTGAATCAAGCTATGCTTGGAAAATGCAAGTCTATACTGGGAAGTCAACCAGTGGATGCCCAGAGAAGAACCAGGGGTTGCGAGTTGTGCTTGATGTGACAGAGGGACTGAGGGGTCACAATGTGACATGTGACAATTTCTTCAACTCTTATGAACTCGGACAGCAGCTCCTGAAGAGGAAGATCACCATGGTTGGTACAGTTCAAAAGAACAAGCCTGAGCTCCCACCTGCACTGCTTGGGTCAAAGGAGAGAGAGGTCTTCTCCTCAAAGTTTGCCTTCACACCCACCACCACTCTAGTTTCCTACCTCCCAAAGAAAAACAAGAATGTAGTTCTTCTGAGCACACTGCACAAAGACGGCGACATTAGTGACCGTGAGGACAGGAAGCCAATCATCATCCTGGAATAAAACCGAAACAAAGGAGGTGTGGACAACCTAGATAAGGTGATTGGAGCATATAGCTGCAGAAGAATGACTGCCCGCTGGCCCCTGGTCATCTTCCACAACATCATTGATGTGTCCTCCTACAATGCCTTTGTGATTTGGATAGAGATCAACCCAACCTGGATGTCTCATAAGCACAACAAGAAGAGGGTGTTCCTGGAGCAGCTAGGAAAGGCACTTGTAACTCCACTCATTGAAAGAAGGAAGCATGTCCCCCACACAGAAGCCTCAGCAGCAGTTGTGAAAGCTATTCAGAGTGCAGCAGCTCCTGATCAACCTGAGGATCCATCTACCACAGCCACTTCCTCAGCTAAGCCAAGTAAGAGGAAGAGATGTCAGTTCTGCCCTCAGACTGTAAAACACATACTGTGTGCTGCAGGTGTAAGAAATATATCTGCAAAGGCTGTGCACTTGCATACTGCCCTACATGTGCCAATTAGTTGAATGGGTTATGTTATTTTTCATATTTTTGTATTGTACATCCTCTTGTTCACTGGAGAAAAGTAAAAGAAAATTAGTCACTGTGATGAATAAAAATGCATTCGAAACTCATTTTGCACATTTTTTTTCTTAAGCTATAGAAATTCAAGTGGAGAGGGAAAAGTCAAGTATTCACACATTTTGTGGTGAGTGACAATATACAAGATAGAATTTGGTGTTTAAAATTCAATTAAGCTGCTTATATTGGGGGTTTATTGAAGACGGGTCATTTTGACCCGGAGGATAAAGGGTGTATACAGAAAATGAGGACAACAGGACAACAACGTGTCTGTGTTGAATTCTCACTTCCAAAATAGCATCAGTTTCAGTGTGTAAGTCTGAACATGCATAGTCTTAAGTTGTCATAATGTGAATTCATATATTAATTAATTTATATCTATTATTTTCTAATCTGTCCTGAATGGGTAAATTGCTCCCAAGTGAGTCCTGAGTTTCTCTAACAGTCAGTGTAATGAACCATTAGCTCAACCAACGATCAACCAGTTTTCTGAAACAGATTGGAGGTGCATCTTGTGAACCATCAGTTGGCACATTATGCTCTATATAGTCAGAACACAACACAATGTTACATGTCTGAGAACTGATGAACAAGTATCTGGGCAGAGTGAAACAGCCAGAGAGAAGAAGAGGAGTGAGGCCTGAGGAGTGAAAATAGTTGGGAGGAAAGCAGAAGAAGAGTCAGAAGAGGCTGAGGACATCTGCTTCTATAGCAGCTGGGAGTTACCTCTGATTCGTGTTACCACTCCAAGCACTTCCAACCAGTTTTTAGTGTGAAGTCAAAAGGTGATATTTCTAAAATGTGATATAATTAGTTATTATTATTATATTAAAGTTATTATTTAGAGGTATTTTTCAAAGGTCAGACTGACAGTTAAAGGGCATCTCCTCTGTACAGATGAAAT